>NW_025336598.1:30856368-30862720 GCF_004798865.1 Varanus komodoensis | reverse complement strand
TGTGTTCCTAAAATGATCAATGGCCACATTCTCCTTAGCAGTGATTATTTTATTCTGAAGTCATGCACTGTTACATACTGGTCATTATGTTGTATGTGAACTAGTTGTGTGTGCTAGTAATGTGTGCTAGTTCACACATTAGTCTGTGTTGTGAGCATGAGATTGCTGTTTTAGCCCCTGCATTGTTTTTATGTGCATATAATAGCTCTTCCACCACCTCCTCCACCCCTAATCTCAGCAGAAGGAAGAAAGCAGTTCTTTCAGCATCAGGAACAGGAAGTCAAGGTCTTACACAAGCGTTCTTCAAAACAGCACTGATTTGATGTGCAGCCACCACAGCTGCTGGTTACTGGCAAAGTAACACTTATCATGTAGTTATTCTCTCTTGTGCAACTACATGGCTGGCTCTGGCAGGGACATTTTGGAAAACAGCTGAGCCTCATTTCCCCCTGTTCATTCAGCGAATAACCAGTGTGGCAAATGAGAGGACACCTTGCAAGTGGCGGGATGGCTTGAACACCACTGGGCTTGTGGGCAGAGCCATCGAGTGCCTTTTGGCATTCACAACCCCCAACACATCCCCATGCACTCCACCAACACCTATTAGCACTTCACTCTCCCTTCCATCCTCTCCTTCCTGTTCCATCATCACATCTTATTGGTCTGCATTTTTTGTAAGTAGGCTCTGTTCCAAATCTATGGAGCAAGTCTGTTGAAACTTTTTCTGCCTCAGGACTAAATTCAGTTTCGGAGACACTCTTGAAACCCACATTCTGGGATGGACAGGGCCAAGCGGGGAAGGGAAGGGGCTAAAGGCAAAAAGGGTGGAGCCAAAATGCCAACAATACCTGAAGTGTTTAGCTTAAAGCCCTTACTAAGCTAGCAACTAAGCCTTGGGAGAGGAATTCCAACCTTTTAGAATGGAAAAGGATATGCAAAAGCCAGGTAGCCATCAAACAAGTGGCAGTTGAGAAAAGGAGAGGAAGAGCCATAGCCACCCAGGGAAGCCCTGCGTGACAGTCTGAGATGCCAGACAGGGCAGACCTGGCCTGTAGGCCTAAGGTTCAGCCTTGGGGTTGTAGAGTCCATTATACCAGCAATGTTCTATATTTTTGGCAGATGCAGCAAAGATAAGAATAGTGAATAAGAAAGTGCCACTCTACCTCATGGGCCAATGTATCTCCTTTCACTCTGGTTTACAGGGATACAAAAAGCCATCCCATGGTCAGAGGAAGTTCTAGTGTGTGTGCTTTGTATGGAAAGAGTTTACTCTCTAGTTCAGCCTTCCCCAACCTGGTAAACCTCAGAGACATTTGGACCACAACTTGCAGAATTCCCATCCAGCAGGACCATTGACTTGGAATGCTGGGTGTGGCAATCCAAAAGTGTTGGGAAGGCACAAGCTGCGGAAGGCCGCTCTAGTTAAAAGGCTCTCAGGCCACAGGGTTGCCAGTCAACAGCACCACGGTTTGACTCAGACTAATGTAGCGTCATGAGGTCATATGGTGCAGGCAGGTCGGAGCGCAAGCCAGGTTCCCCAATTCTTATGCTTATCCCATAGCCAGGCTCCCTTATTCACAAGAATGAATGCAACTGTGCCATTTGCTCCTTCCCCAATATGGTGTCCTCCAGGTGTTTTGGACTAGAAATCGTGCCTGTCCTAACGAATAACCATGCTGGCTGAGGCAGGTGAAAACTGCAGTCCAGAACACTGGCAGCGCACCACGTAATGAAGGCTGCTCTGTGCTGCTAGCAGTAAATCTGCTCAATAGCATTTGAAGTTGTTTGATTGATCTGAACACACCAATGTGTGCTTATGAAATCCTTGATGCACTTGACAGTGCCCCCCTTCCTTTGAACTTCGCTCAAGTGCTTTGGACTATAAATTGCTCTATATAATTCATTCTTGGTCCTACTGAGCAGGAACTCCCTACTTTAAAAGACCCTCACCAGTTGGTAAAGATTTTCCCAGTAGTCCTGAGTCATCAGCCGAAAGAGTGACAAGAAGGCCCAGCTGAAGGTATCAAAGCTTGTGTAGCCATAGTTGGGGTTTCGACCTGCTTTTACACACACATATCCTTCTGGACATTGGCTAGAAAAAGGGAAACAAAATACGCCAATTTACAAGTTTTATCTTAATCAGTGTATGCTTCACTACAGGCTGATGCCTGAGCAAATAGTCTGCCAGTTTTCAGTAAAATGAAAATGCTTTGTCATTGTGATTTCACTCTGCAAAACATTCAAGGAAGCCAACTTGCATGCAAAGGTTTACAAAGTCATGGTCTTTTCAGAATTAACTGGAAAACTAGCCAAATCCTTAACACTCCATCAGAGAGTCTGACATAAAAGCTTATTATGTCTTAGCAGAAAGCCAGGAGAGAGACCAAAAAGCAAAGGGAAAGTTTCCTGTTTGTGTCAGAAATGTTTCCCAAGTTTCAAAAATAAGAATTTTAAAATGCAGTAGGGGAGAGAGGATATAGCACCCTGCCACTGCCATGTCTCCTTCATTTATCCCACAATTATACAGAACAGGTTTCTGGTTTCAAAATGTGAGACTTGAAACTTACAAAGATAAAAATGTCCACCTTTGATTATCACCACTGCAGCTACTAGCTATAAAAAACAAGACAGCAGACCATTTTCTTACCCTGCATCTGAGCTGTTGCCACACAGCAAAGCATCATTTTGTCCTTCCAAGAAGTAAAAGTGATCTGTTCAGAAAGATAAATGCATGATGTTTAATTTCATTGAAAATAAAGAGTTGAACCGATTAGCTAAAACATCTTGTGGCTCCTTAAAGACTGTTTCTTCCTGGCATCAGTCCTAATGTAGTAGAGCCTACTTCATCAGAAGGGATGAGTCAAGAATTGGGTAAAGTGAGCTCTGGTCCATATAAGCTCAATCCTTCAACAAACTGGTTAGTCTTTGTGGTGCCCTGTGACATGAAATTGGCTTTGATCCAACAGACCAAAATGGCTTCCCCTTTGGAATTTATCTTTGCTTGAATGAAGGTCAATCTAAACGTAACAGGCAAAATTCAGCAGCAGCCATCTGCCAAAAGAACAGAACTGTTGGTGGAACTCATTTCAATTGCCCCTGCTTGCAAAGGGGTGCATGCAGAGAACAGGAGGAAGAAAGAGGAAAAGGTCCAACACACAGGTGCCAGTCCACTTGGGCAACACTGGATGTTCCCCAGTAAGATACCGCTGGCAGTTCATAATCATAGTAAGGATTGCTATCCCAACTGCATAAATGTGTCCTTAATAAACCTCAGCAGTGCTTTGCTGCCAATTTTTTGCTGTCAAAGATGATGATGAAGATCATGATAATTACTGGTAGCAGTGGTAACTAATACTGCTAAAACACCTACATTTTTCTAAGAGCTGTACAAATATTAAGGGTGCAGTTCTGCAGATTGTGCTCTGGACGATTGTAAACCTCCAACCTCAGAGGGCAGGAGGGGGGATTATCACCTTCCTGTCCTCCTGCCCTCTACCTTTGCTGGACAGGCTTCTTGGCCCTTCCAGCTGGGACATGTCAGAGGAAGAAGGAAGCTGCTGGAGTGGCCTCAGTTTAACTCATATCCTGACCTCTCCAGTCTCCTACCTCCTTGCCCACCAACATATTCCCTTCTCCCTTTCTGAGGTGGAGTTCCCAACCTCAGAGAGCAGCCATCACAGCTCTTTCAGCACTGACTATCCAGTGTGTGTGTGCGCATAACTGAGCTCTGATTTCTAGCTCCAAGGCTGGAATGCTGCCTCTGACCTTGTGTCAGGGAAGCCAGAATATCCTATGCCCTTGGATGCTGTCTAGGAGTCACAGGATTGCTCCCTAAGGCTCAACAAAAGCAAGGAGGGGAGGGAAGATGGAAGCAAGCTCTGCGTGACTCACATTCACTTAGCTACAGTCCTAAAAGAAGAAAACAGATTCATTTCGGCTGGACAATCTGAAACCCAAGGAGAAGGGGTTACAGGCAAACAGTAGGCACATTGGGCTGTGCCACTGGAGCCTTGGTGGAAATGGCCTTGGGATGATGTACTGGTGATTCACTGCTCTCATGAGCAGAGGCTGCACACGTATAAGAAGTTGCGGTGTGGGTAAATGCAGAGCCATGTGCCATTATTTTGAATTGCTAGATATTTAAACCCTCTGGGGCAAATGCCATTTTCCAAATCCATTAATGCCAGGGCAAATGTCAGTTGTTGTATCAACTATGGCATCTAGGTCAGCACAGAGATGAGTGGTTTGATCTGCAAAGTGTTGCATCCATTGACCACAATAGGTTATTTGAGAGAGCTCCACTTAGTGATTCTGAGAGGATATGTTTGGTGATGGCAGAGAGAACGTTTCCTTCACCACCATGGACGAGGCCTTCAGATCGGGCCTAACCTGTGTTTGGTTGGACTTGTTCTGAGTTTTCCTATTCACGTGGCTCCAGCCACTGCCCCACCAGTTTCCTGGAACACCGCGTAGCCTGCTTCATTCCATTTTGAGCGGGAGAATGCACCAGAGCGATTGTGTCAGCTGCCTATGCCATTTCCCTGTGTCAGAGGTCAACTAGGGCTTCCACAGAGCTGCCTACTGAGAGGACAGCAAGAGCCATCAGAAACCCATTTGGATCCATCAACCATCTAGGGCAAACCATCTTAATTGGCCCTCTTGGCTGTCTCCTGCAGGGTCTCATTGGAGCTCCAAACTCCATCAGGTAGTCATCTGTCTGTGGCAGCAAAACTGTAGATCCTTCCTTTGCATGCAGATTGCCACCATCCTACCCAACACAGAGGTATGACTCCAGTTCCACCCCTCCACCACACCAGCTACCTCAGGAACAGGAACTGCTGGGCAGTAGGGTGGGGGTTACCCAAACAGAATCCCTTCCCTGTCCCAAACGCCTACCTGGAAGGTGATAGGAAGGGCACCTGGTCAGGGGCTCAGAACCTAATCTGACTCTGCTACAGAAATGTGAACAGTCCGTGCTAGCCCTATCCAAGATAGACAGAAGAACAACTGCAGTCAATGGACAAGTCTGAGGGCTCTGGTCGAAGCTACGCTGCATCATCTTAGTTCATAGATTAACAATAATCCACCTGCCATTTTTTAATATCTGAAAAGTTATACAGTGTCCTTACTGTCATCACTGACGTACTCATCCCAGTTAAATGTGGTCACAGTCGTGTTAACAAAGGTACCATTTTCTCCCAGTGTGCTGTTGAAGTAGGAGGTTATGTTTATCTCAAAAGTAGAATTGTCTGGTGGCCAAATGAGGCACTTATGCCTCAGGTTCCCCATGAAAAGCTGGAGCCCTATGAGGGCAAACACACTCAGACAAAACACCGTCAGGATCATGACGTCTGAGAGCTTCTTCACAGACTGAATGAGGGCCCCCACAATGGTCTTCAGGCCTGCAAGCAGAAAGCATGATTCACTGTGATGTCACACACCCTAAATGTACAACATGTCATGTGAAGGTGCTTGATTTAGGTAATATTTCATGCAGAATGGCAACAAAATGATTTTATTTGTGGAAGTTCAATGAAAAGCCTGATTGCCTATGAACATGAATGAGAAGCCGTTAGGTCTAAAATTGTGTGTAGAAATAAAATAGACATCTAACAATATAAACAACATATAACCAGAGAAACTTCCCTAAGCAAAAATGTGTTTTTGCTCTCCATGCTCTGTCTCAGCCCTATGTAGAAAAGAATGCTGCTTTGTTTTGCTGGTGTCTCTTGCCCAAACCATTATTGCAGTTTCAGTTATTAAAGGGTTCAACAACACGAATAAGTTAATGTTAGATATGTTAATAGTGCTGTATTTGCTCTTATTTAATAAAACAGGTGATGGCTTGGAGAAGAAAGACAACCTTTCAGAAAATCCCCATGCATGGCCCATGCTCTCTTTTATGTTCTGCGTTATCATTAAAAATTTTAAAAACAACAACAGCCACCGTCATATGCACACACAGAGCAGATTGCAAGTTTCCATTTAAAGTGCCTGCAACAAATAGGAAAATTTGCATCAATATGAAAGCCTTAGTGCACTGGTCTTTAATTTAAAAGTAGAAAGCTGGATGTCATAAGATGCAAATCATATAGCCACTTACTGCAAATGTCTCATGCAAGAAACTGTTAAACTCAAAGGCTGATTTAGAAACAAATGAAGCAACAATATTTAAAAAGCAAGGAATCCCATTTCACTGAAAGCAAAGTTTCCGATTCCTGCTTTTTATATTTGCTCTTATTGTACAGCAAACAGCATGGCTCAGGCTAAAACAATGTGATTTCAACTTCAATGGAGTTTTGAACAGTCAGCCTCTGTGTTTAACCTCGCTCTCACCTGGAATGACTGATAT
>NW_025336598.1:30618087-30856268 GCF_004798865.1 Varanus komodoensis | reverse complement strand
GGGAGGCCAGTACCTTTCAGAAGAATGTTGTGAAATTTTGTGTTCCTTTTGTCCTTTTTAAAAACAGACCTTGCGAGCAGCTGGCAAAACCTACATGATCTTTTTTGTTCTGGTGATTTTCCTGGGCTCCTTCTATCTGATCAACCTGATCCTGGCTGTGGTCGCCATGGCCTACGAAGAGCAGAACCAGGCCACCTTGGAAGAAGCGGAGCAGAAGGAGGCAGAGTTTCAGCAGATGCTGGAGCAGCTGAAAAAACAGCAAGAAGAAGCTCAGGTTACTTTACGGTGGAATGCGATTTCTGATGTTTTTGTCTTCTGCTCAGACAGGATGTAAAAACTGTTTTGCCAAATTGTAGCAGGGTGCTTTTATCTGTTTACTATCAGGTGTATGTGAGCTTGAACCCTTCCAAGTGGCTTCTGAGTGGTGCACATGGATACACAGAGAGCCAAATGAGAGGAACAGAAGTCCACTGGATGGAGCAAGGAGAGCATTCAAAACTGATATTCCTTCAGGCAGAACTACTGGGCCTAGAGCACCACTGAGGATTGTTCCTTCTGTCTCAAAATGGCCAAAGTGTGTCTCCCCACGGATAGTAAATGTGTTTCAGAATACTCAAATATGGAGTGCATTTTGTTCGCTGCACTAAAACAGGCATTTAACCTGGCTTGATTTAATTCTGCACAGATTGGCCATTCTGTTAAAAAGAATAGGCCATCCAGTCCAGCCTAATGAACAGGAATAAATATGTCTGTTTCCTTTTCACATTGCGACAGGACAAAGGGACGCCTGTCCCTGTCCTGTCCCTCTTTCTTTCATAAGTTTCACTGGACCAGGCTCAATACCTGTTCAACCTTTTTGGCTGTGGGTTATGCATTCAATAGGGCTGTCTGCCCAGCAAGAGAAAGGATATATATTCTCAGTATCCCTTTCTCCCTCTCTACTGAATGGTTTTTGAAGAAGGAATATAACTACACTGGTTCCAGCTTGCTGGATGAGGCCCTGGTTCCCATTACAGTGGGGCAGACCTACCTTCTCCTCACCATCCTTCACCACTCATGAGGGAGGAAGCATTTCTCAGGTGAGGCTTAGCAATGCTAGAGCGAACCTGGCTAGGGCAGCTGGGTGAAGCGACCTGCTTCAGACGATGCCACAAGAGCTGGAGGTGGATAGGCAAGAACTGGAGTCTGAATATTGCAACGAGATGTTGAAAGTGCTGTTTCCAGCAGTAAGGAGAGGAGGCTGGTTCCAAACACATCACTGCTTGTGGCAAAGGGCAAAATGGGCCTCCCGCTTCACCCCTGTTATTCCACTGACTGGACGGGGCGGTCCACTGGATCTCACTTAACACTAGTGTTGAAACAGCATCCTCCACTGTAGCAGATGGAAGTAATGTTCAGTAGGGAGCGCAGGGGGGACTAGTTTAGGGGATCCAGGGGAATGGAGAGGATCCTTCACCTCCAGCAGTGGCTGCCTGAAGTAGCCATTTCACTCTGCCTAATGGTGCATTCAGCCCCGAAAGGTGTGGGTGCAACCATGAGGGCAAAATGCCTTGCTCTGGGACTGAAACTGCCCCCCTGAGGTAATTTTGGTGAAGTCCTGGAATGCTCCTGAGCACTTTAAACCTGCAACCTTTTTTGTGTTAAGCTCAGTCTTGCTTGGAACATGGGATTCATGAAGTGAACTTCCTACTCCATCTGCTTTCAAAATGAAGCTTCAGTAATAGTCTTAACAGATTAGTACTGCACATCTTACATGTATTCAATGTTCACACAACAGGCAGCTGCTTTAGCCGCCACAGCCGGGGAATCTAGAGAATTCAGCGAAGTTGGTGGTGTAGGAGAGTTCTCGGAGAGTTCTTCAGCCACCTCAAAGTTGAGTTCAAAGAGTGCTAAAGAGAGGAGGAATCGGCGTAAGAAACGGAAACAGAGAGAACAGACCGAAGGAGATGAAAAGGATGAAGACAAATTTCACAAATCTGAATCAGAGGACAGCATCCGAAGGAAAGGCTTCCGATTCTCTATCGAAGGGAACAGACTGACATATGAGAAACGCTTCTCTTCTCCACATCAGGTATGGAGAATGCATCCCTACCTGTTTGTGTAAGGGTAATTCTTTGGCCACTGGGAAAGCACTTGGCTCCCCACAGGAATGTGTTTGCAGAAGGCTACATGGATGTGTATACTTGGTTTTTGAAAAAAGGTCCACTGCTCCCATATGTTGGCATGATGAGACTATGGGTTATGGCAAATGGTCATTTGATGTTACTCAGAGGAATCTCAGGTTCACAAACCCTCTTCTTTCCTGCCTGCTCCCTTCATGCATCCACTTCATTAGTTGCAACCTGGAATGTATTTGTCTGATGGACAGAACAGGGCACAGGAAGGCTTTTTTTCACTACAAAAATGTAGTTACCATGAGGAACACCTGGCCAGCAAATCACTTGAATGAGTGCCTGGCAGAGAAACTGTATCTACCCAAGCCTGCAAGCCAACCTGTGCTGGTTTCAGGTGTTGGGAGGTCCTTGCGCCTGGATCTCTGGAGTGCAGCCCCCTCAGCCTCATCTCCCCCTTTGCTGCTCACATCTCCCACTGGGCCCAGTCCACAGTTTCTACCAGAGGGAGAGAACAAGTCATGCAGGGCTTCCTTGCTCCTTCCTTCCTTCCCCACCTCTCTCCACTCACTGCTTGCTTGTTTCAAGAGGACAAGCAAACAAAGCAGCAGTGGCACAGAGAAAGCACAAGACTGGAGATCACCGGGAGACAGCAGTGAGCCCCTCTCTGGGGTCATGGACCTTGGCTGGGCCCCAGTGATGCCAGCCTCTGACTGTGGCCCTGCAGCCAGTGCAAAGATGGGGTGACCAATGGTTGGCAGTGGTTGTATTCATTTATGACCCCTCCCATACTGAATGCAAAGCTGAGAGAAACAATTCTACTGTGCAGTCTTTTGTTGTAATAAAATGCATATCTTTAATAAGTATTTATTTAGCGTTGGGGATGTGAACATTGATGGAGATGGTTCCTAAGCCTAAGAGCATTTGTGTTTCATCATTTCCTTTGCAAGCGAGGTGGTGGGGGGAGACAGGCTTACAGCCCCATCATTTCACTGTATTTAAGATTTCCTCCATTTTCCATTTTCCTCTTGTATGTGGCTTATCGATGTCCTTGATCTCAGGTTGCCTTCTTGCATTTCCTTACAGTCTTTGCTGAGCATCCGTGGATCCCTCTTTTCCCCAAGGCGCAGCAGCAAAGCGAGTCTTTTCAGTTTCAGAGGCCGAACAAAGGACATAGGATCAGAGAATGACTTTGCTGATGATGAGCACAGCACCTTTGAAGACAATGAGAGCAGGAGGGATTCTCTCTTTGTTCCACACAGACACAGTGAGCGGCGCAACAGCAACATTAGTCAGGCCAGCCGGTCGTCCAGGGTACTGCCTGTGCTTCCAGCGAATGGGAAGATGCATAGCACCGTGGACTGCAATGGGGTGGTCTCTTTAGTTGGCGGGCCTCCTGCTCTGATGTCGCCCACGGGGCAGCTTCTCCCTGAGGTAATCATAGATAAGCAGCCATTGAGGAGAAAGTGCACCAAGCCTTTTAGCACTGCCATTGTGTTTCCTGGCATTAGCTTCTTCATGAATACATGGTAGGACAAGTTATGGCTGTCTTTTCTCTTAAAGAAAATAATCTGAAATGGTGACCTGGGAGCACAGGACTACAGGCCCAGAGGCCAAAACCAGCCTCCCTAGGGTCCCAGTCTGCCCATCGGTGGCTCCTTCCCTGGCCCCACCGTCTTTTCTTCTGACCCACTGATTCTTTGGTGGCTTTGTGCAGCTTTTCTCATTCTGAGGCCTCATTAAGCTCCAATCTGTTGGTATCTCTTTGTATTTTTGGCACGGACTGTTCAGGTTTTGGCCTTGCCCATCACTGGATGGTGATCCCTGAGAGCTTCTCCATAGTGGAATTTGGCCCTCAGGTTGGGAGAGGTTCAAGACGCCTGCTGTAGCCCGATTCCCAAAGAATGTGCAAGGGCACAACCTCTACAGAGAGAGACGGCCATGCTCACCACCCACTGCATTCCAATGGAATTCTGCATCCCCACAATCAGGAACTCCAACTGTGCAGCAGTTGACTGTAGGCAGGACTGTAGACTACAGTCCTGACTGTAGGCAGTCTCCTAAACTCATTAAGCCGAACTTGCTTGGAATTTCCCTCCAGACCATTGCACTCAGTGCATGGAGGTCCTGCGTGGAAGGGGCATGGCCAGTGTGCATGGCCCCTCACCCTCTGCAACGCTGCTTCTGCCCTCCTCAACAGGGCTGGAGCCAAGCAAAAATGTGGGAATGTCTGTGAATACATCCTAAACGAAACTACAAAGAATGGCTTGACTCAATCCCAATTTTATTGGCAGGCTTTAGCAGCAGTGGGGATCATAAGTAGGATGGTAGCAATTTATCAGGAAATGGGATGGATAAATCTGTGAAAAAAATGCTAACTTTGATAAATACTTGCAAGCACAGAAGGAGACCTGAACCCCTCGAGGGCAAAATTTGGAGTTGGTGGTGGAAATCTCCAGTGAGCAGCAACATTTCCTTCCAGTGGCTGCCAACCGGTAGCCAACTTTAAAAACAAAAACCTGAGCACTTGGACCAATGATTTAGCATTGTTCTCATGAAAGATTCTGCACCCCCCCCCCACAACACAGATGAAGAGGGAGCTGTGCTTTTAACCCCCAGGCCCCTGTCAAAGAAATGCTATGTCATCACATTTTATTACATTTCTATACTGCCAAAGATTTCTTGGCCCATGGCTGTCCAATGCGATTTCCTGGTCAAGCCTATCTTCCCATCAATGGTTGATGAGAAAAGCCTCCAAATGTTCCACTGCTGACTAGTGGCAAGTCAGACTAGACCTGCCTACTTTTGTTCCTTTGGCGAATGCAACGTGAAGGGGATGCTGGGGTGGTTCACAGCATCTTCGTGTGCATTGGATACATTTGAATTCCACCCTACTTCCAGGGAGTTCCAAAGGGCATGGCTGAAATTCATGAGAAGACTAGATGGACTGGAAAAGTCAGTCATGCTAGGGAAAATTGAAGGCAGGAGAAGAAGAGGAAGACCAAGTATGCGATGGGTGGACTGCGTAAAGGAAGCCCCAGCCTTGAGTTTACAAGAGCTGAACAGGGCTATCAAGGGCAGGGAATTTTTGAAGAACACTCATGCATAGGGATGCCATAAGTTGGAGATGACTTGGCAGGTTGTAACAGCAACATAGCATAGCAACAACTCTACCCCTGTTTAAGGTGTTCACTTGAATGTGTGAAGGCTTGAAGTGTGTACTGGCATGGAGTTGTATATACCAGCCTACCCACTAGAACCCTGTGCAATTGGAAGCCTGAAAAGGTGTCCGTGATGGTGCTGTGAATTTCACTTGCTCTCAAGGAAATCAAAACAGAACTGCCATTTGGAACTTGCTGGTTCAACATGACAGCACATCCACAGTGAGATCAGCTGGTGTGGCCTCATTCCAGCACACACGTTAAGCCCACGTGAGTTTAAGCAAATGCCTGAAAAGGGCTTTTTCTCCCAGTGCTAGCCAGGTTCAGAAAAGCTTTGCTTCAGGGGTGGAAGTTCATTGGCTGCCCTTAGCACATTCCCAAAACCAGCAATTATGAGTGCTTCAACACATGTCAAACATTTGACTCTTCATTCCCTGGGGAACCATTTATAGAAAGAGAATACCAGGAGGTATTCAGTAAGGATGGACAAATTTGACAAGTCTAATTGCTCAGTTTTCCAGTCCTAAATTTGGCTCATCACAGATTTTGGAATTTTAAAAAAAGTTTTCATGAAAACATCTATCTAGTTGTGCCTAGTGTATGCATTTTTTGCAAGTGATTTTCCCAAGTTAATGCATTTTAAACATTTTTATGGGTGTATGCATTTGTGTGTGGGCTTTCTGTGCAAAAATATTTCTACATGTTTCTGCATGAATTTTGTGATTGGAGAAGTGGAATTTAGAGGGAAATTAGGTTTGGGTGTGCTTATTGATTCAAAAGTGCAAAACTGGGAAAGCATGCATTAAAAAGCAAATCAGATGGATTTCTCTTTTATCCCAAGGGCTGAATCCCTGTTTTTACAGATATAGGGAATTTATTGCTTAATATTAATGCTCAATGGAACTTACTAGCAAATATGCTTTTGATTTAAGTTCTATAGGAAATTTGGCCATCTCCATAATTAGATCTTTTACCATGGCTGATTATTTTTAAGAAAGCAAAGATATGATGACTTTTTACATTCATAGGCAATTTTTTTCCAGGGCACCACTACTGAAACAGAATTAAGAAAAAGACGCTCAAGTTCTTACCATATGTCTATGGATTTTCTGTCTGAACCTACTGCGAGGCAAAGAGCAATGAGTATAGCCAGCATACTTACCAACACAATGGAAGGTGTGTAAACCCAGAAAGACCACCTCTGAGCAAGACATTTGGGCTTGATGGGCTATTGGAGAGCCCATCACTCTCCTGAGCAGCAAATGAGCAAGCATCCTCTCTTGGGGGCCATCACCTCCTGCCATTTGTCCTTTTCTTCCCATTGCAGCAGCAGTGGTTTCCACTAATGCAACATCATCAGTGCTCAGAGACTCTTCACAGTGGACGCCACCTCATGGTTCATTCTACACATAGTGAAGAACCCACCCCATGGCTAGAATTTCCAATTGTGCAGAACTGCTTGTCTGCTTCTGCTTCCCAGCTATTTGCCCCCATTTCTGTGATGCAGCTGTCCTTAAAGCAGAGCAACGGCTTTGGCTGGGGTTTGTTCACCTAGGTTTTCTGAATCCAGACAGGACAGTAAGCTAAATTAGGAGAAACCATGGGTGGTAAACCAGCTTCCAATCATGGCTTGATATAAAGGTTTGACAGCTACTTGCCATGCATTTCTAAAGCTAGAACATAACACCAAATCACTGAATGTTAAACCTGAATGTAAGCCTTCTACCAGTTGGTACATTGCCCTTTAGATTACAGTATATGAATATACAAATGATTTTACAAATCCCTGACAGACCAACAAATTAAAAATCAGACTATATGGCAAAGCCATATGTCATTTTAGCAAGAAAAAACTGCATATATAGAGAAACCTGGTCCATGTAATGATGGCTAAAGACACAGTGCTCACAATCCAGTTTAGGAATTGTTTAAGATACGACTGGCTTAAAAATTCAAGTAGTTACCCACCATGCAATATGAGCAGAAATCAGAATTCTAGGACCTATTGCTTTCTTATATGTGTGTATTTTCTTTTAAAATTAGCTGAATATATAGACAGCATTCATACAATGTCTAGCACTTTAATACATAACACATACATGGGCAGGGAGGGGAACTTATTCTGGGACATGCGTGCGTTGGGTGGATAAAGTAGATTGTCTTCTAAGTGTTATGTTGTTGAGAATTCTTTTTGTACTTGTCCTTTTCTCCCCTTTTCTAGAACTTGAGGAATCTAGACAGAAGTGTCCCCCGTGCTGGTATAAATTTGCAAACATGTGCTTAATCTGGGATTGCTGGCCTCCCTGGTTAAAAATAAAGCATATTGTTAATTTGATTGTGATGGATCCGTTTGTCGACCTTGCTATCACCATCTGCATTGTTCTGAACACTTTGTTTATGGCTATGGAACATTATCCAATGACGCCTCAGTTCAATAATGTGCTGTCTGTTGGAAACTTGGTAAGTCTGCCTCAGTGTCCTATATACCAGAAAGCATCTATTACTGAAAGAGTTTCCAAGTTGCTTAGATTTTCTAGGCTGGATCCCAATTAAGTTAGTCACACTGAGATCCTGTTGAAATGATTGTGAAAAATTAGTCATGATTACAAGAGAAATCAGTGGAAGTAAGTGTTAGGCAAAACTACCCTATGTATGAAGGTGGTGGAAGGAGATTTGCCATGGATCCACCTAAGCATCCACAGCCTTGCTTGTTCACAACATCCTGGAGGAGGTGTTTTTTCACCTTCCTGTTGTAATGATTCTATTTATTTAATCATTTTACTTCCATTGCTTCCAAAAGGAGAGAAAATATATATGCCAGCTCACATCTAAGAATCCAATCTTGGAGTAGGTCAAGAGAGGGAGGACTTTCAATCTTAGAAAACCAGATGTGCTTCTAGATCACCCTGCCTTAAGGCCTACCAGCAGCAGAAACAACCTTAGTGGTAGATCTACACCTATCGAGCTTAGCAGGGACATGTATGGCAGACCCACACAGTGAAGCTTCTCTCTGCCAGTGAGGTGATACTCCCTCCCTGCTCTATCTGTCCCTCCTCAGTCGGCTAATAGCAGGACTAGGGTTTTTTCCTTTCTCTAGATCTAACCCACCATATGTGAGGCATGGTTTCATAAGGAGCCACAAGGTATAACTATAGGAGTTCTTAACCCCCCGCCCCCTATACTAGGGTCCCCAATCTGGATCACCCTTATGTGTCTAATCAAAGTAAGACAGCAATGACAAAAGTAACAATGAAGAGACATAGGTGTGAGATACACATTTAAAGTCATGTCTGTTTAGGCCTCAAGGGGAAGCTACAGGAGGCTGAGATTCATGCAGGCTCTTTTACCTGCTGGAAAACACGTGTTGAAAAGTTGGGTATACTAAATACTACAGTAATGCCTTTTACTTCTTAGGATCACAGTCAAAGTGTTGATGATGCTGTCCTTTTCTTGTCCTCTTCAGCACACATATTACCAAATATGATCATTGTTATTTGGGTCTGATGACAAATCATATTTCTGTGTGTAGGTGTTTACTGGCATCTTTACAGCAGAAATGTTCCTTAAGATAATAGCCATGGATCCTTATTATTATTTCCAAGAAGGGTGGAATATTTTTGATGGCATCATTGTCAGCCTGAGTTTGATGGAACTGGGTCTCGCCAACGTGGAAGGCCTGTCAGTCCTGAGATCCTTCAGACTGGTAAGTAGAAAATAAGTCACAGAGGTTTCAGATCATGACTGGGCATGTTCTAGGTTTTGCTGTTCCTCGCTTTGTTTTTTTCTCCTGAAGATAGGTTTTTAATGCATATGCATGGATTAACATGTTGTGTTCTAACGGTCTAAGAGCACAAGTTAATGCATGTTTATTTTGAAGTTCAGTGGGATTGCAGCCTAACCTGTCAGTTCATACATGTTTTACATCAGGACAGGCAAAAAGTATACCTCAGGATGTTTTGGACTTCAGCTCCCTGGATCCCTGACCACTGGCCTTGTTGACAGGGGCTTCTGGGATCTGAAGTCCAAAACCTCTGGAGATCTACTGTCTGCTCACCCCTACTTTATGACAACCTTTGTCATTCCAGGAGTCCAGAATGGATAAGTAAAAATAACATCAACTCTTAGCAGTAGACTTTTGAAAGAAAGTAACTCTTTTCTTAAGTATAACACCATGGGAATGAGCTCTGATATCGACATCTGTACACTTCCATTTTTCAGCTTCGAGTTTTCAAATTGGCCAAATCTTGGCCAACATTAAACATGTTGATAAAGATTATTGGCAACTCAGTGGGTGCCTTGGGAAATTTGACCTTGGTCCTGGCCATCATCGTCTTCATTTTTGCCGTGGTTGGAATGCAGCTCTTTGGGAAAAGCTACAAGGAATGTGTCTGCAAGATCTCCAATGACTGTGAACTTCCACGGTGGCACATGAATGATTTTTTCCATTCTTTCTTGATTGTCTTTCGAGTACTTTGTGGAGAATGGATAGAGACTATGTGGGATTGTATGGAAGTTGCTGGACAAACAATGTGCCTTACTGTCTTCATGATGGTCATGGTAATTGGAAATCTAGTGGTATGTATTTGACTAATGCATATTTCAAGTTAATATTTGACAACTTGGTTTTTAACAACTTTTAAAACACGTTTAATTGTTTGCATATAATAGGAAGTCAAGCACAAATTAGAAACACATACCAACATATGTAAATTACCACACAAATGTAAACACATTTAGATTACAAATCAAGGGTTAGGGTTAGGGTTAGGATTATGGTTAGGGTTAAGGTTAGCATTCTTTGTTTTTGTGCTTGTACAGTTCAACAGATTTTAGAATGAATGGAATTAGTATGTTTGTACTTTTTCACCCTTAAAGACAAGTCCTCTCCATCCATCACCAACACCTTCTTGGGCAATTCTGGCTCCCTTTAAACACATCACCAGAATGAAATCCCCTGTTAGTTTCACATGAAGGGGCTTGTCTATACTCGGGTTCATCAGTTGTACCACTGTTTTTGCATCCAGAAAACCTGTGGTCTTAATTCACTGGCAGAATCCAAGCTTTGCAAATCGGAAGGATTGTGTTCAATTTGTAGTATTTTCAGTAGAAAATATTGGGCAATAGAACAAAGGGCATTTTAGTCTAGAAAATCAACCAGTTGATTTCGTAGGTACATTAATGGGAACACTGAGTTCAGGGCTGGCTTTAAAAGTAGTTGAAAAGCAGCTGAAGTTCTGCATCCCAGCATGAGGCCCCTGGAAAGAGCCTGCTGGACTTGCTGCCCTTCTTCCTCACCACAACCAGTGTGTTCACCTGCGTCTTGCTCTTGCTCCAGAACAGATGATAGCATGAAGATGAGGCAGAGGGATGGCAGATGCCATAGGCTGTTTTCATACAGTCCGTCTGCTTGTCAATCAAGCAAGCGGCAGCAATGATGAGGAAAGGAGCCAATGTGGGGGCTGGGTGGGATTCAGGGGATGTGGGATTCATTCAGTCAGGAAGCTCACTGGGTGGCTTTGGGCCAGCCATTGCCTCCCTGGCTAACCTGCTTCACAGTGCTCTTGAGAAGATCAAGTGGAAAGCAGAAGGAGACTCCTTAAGCCACTGTAGCTTCTTTACAGGAAACACAAAGTGAGAGGAAAATACAATAAGTAAACAAATAAAGAGGATGAAAAGCAACAGCAGCTGGTGACCATGGTAATGAGAAGGTGGACTTACTGAGGATGTGGGCCCACTGGGGGTGCCTTGCTCAAGGACCCTCAAAAACTTGGAACTGGCATTGACTGATTTGAGGGCCACAGTCCAATGGTAGACCCTGCTTTGTGCATGCAGAAGATCCCAGGTTCCAGTATCTCCAGGTAGGGCTAGGAAAGCCTCCTGCCTGAAGCCCTGGAGAGCTGTTGCCTATCAGTGCTGACAAAGCAGGGCTAGATAGACTGATAATCTGAAAGCATAAGGCCACCCCTCCATTCCTTATGTCATAAACAGATCATAGACTAGGAAACATGGCATAAAGGTTGTCTGATGTGAGTACCATCAGGAACCTAAATAGTTACACCAAAAAATGCAAAAGGCAGCTATTTTCCTTGTGTGACTTAAAACTCAGCTGTCCTCCTGTCTTCATAGGTTCTGAACCTGTTTCTAGCTTTGCTCCTGAGCTCCTTCAGCTCAGACAATCTTGCTGCTACTGATGATGACAACGAAATGAACAACCTCCAGATTGCTGTGGCCAGGATTCAGAGAGGGATTGATTACGTGAAAAGAAAAGCACATGAATTTGTGCAGAAGGCCTTTGTGAGGAAACAAAAGGCTTTGGATGAAATCAAACCACTTGAAGACCTAAACAACAAGAAAGAGAGCTGCATTTCTAACCATACTATAGTAGACATTGGCAAAGACTTCAACTATTTGAAAGATGGCAATGGAACAACCAGTGGTATAGGCAGCAGTGTGGAAAAATATATCATTGATGAAAGCGATTACATGTCATTCATAAACAATCCAAGTGTCACTGTGACTGTGCCCATTGCAGTTGGGGAATCGGATTTTGAAAATTTAAATACTGAAGAGTTCAGCAGTGAATCAGATTTGGAAGAGAGCAAAGAGGTAGGTTTAGTTTAATACGCAGCACAACACTGTTGCACAGAGCTGTCCTTTTTAAAACAAGGACAATTTTGATTGAAAACTAACCTTCGTCTCTCATTTTACTGTTTTACAGCCTCTGTGAGTGAGTGACGGTTTTTGATATTGTATGTTTCTAATGTAGAAATAGATGGTGATGATGGATGATTAACATAATTGTTTATCATGGCAGACTAGATACTTTCACATTTCTGTGAAAATAACATTAATTTAACATCTTCTATGAATTATTTTATCAAATCTGTAGAATAAATGATAAATCTTTATAGTTTAGTAGCCTTGTCCTTAAATGTCCAGCAGATCAGAGGACATTGGTGTAAGATCCACTGCTGATAATCAGCTAATTTATCATATTGCTACAATAGCTTCTATGATAAGCCCTATATTTGTTGAGTTCCTTAGGTTGTCAAGAATGTTTCCAGTACAATGGGAAGTAATTTCTAGACCAAGTCAATTCTCAGACATTAATGGGCACTCACTTGGAGATGGACGACATCGGATTTATCAGAACTGCAGTGTTTGGCACAGTTTAATATCAGTATTCATTCAAAGAGAGGGTGCCCCATGCAGTCATTGTGTTTTGGTTCCTAGTTTGTTTCTCATGCAAACTGAGCCCATGTTTCTGAGAGAAAGAAATGTGTATGCATAGAAAGGCCTGTTCTATAGCAGTGAGGATAGAAAGTTCAATAAAATGTGGCAGGTGTGGGGTTTGTGTGCACTCCAGGATTAGGGTAGTGGCGCAACTCTGCAAGCACAGATGCCATTTTCTAATGTAGCTATACTGATTTGTAAAAGGCTATATTTGCAACTCTGGCTTTAAAAAAGGTATCACATTGTTTAAAATGCAAAGACACATATTTTTAAAAGGCAAATGTATTGCTTGTTTGTTCAGTTATATGCTTGTAGCACTTATATTGCACCCTTTTCCACCTGGCTGGAGTGGTGACAGCAGAGTCTGCAAAAAAAGCTTGGGGGTGGAGGAGGTGGTACCAGTTGCCTTAGCAAAGTTGACCAATTGGCAGGTGAGCCTTGTGTCCATGCTGGTGACACAGGACACATCCTCCAATGCACCTGAGGGCAGCAAGCCAGCTTAAGGGGGCAGGTCAGGCCATGTGGCACACACACAGCTCTGTTCTCCAATAGCCTCGCCACTGCCTTCACACCCCAGCATCTGCCACCTGAAACGAATAGCACACTACCCAGTGGCAGGGCTGGCCCCACAGACAGCCCTTTTCAGGCTTGCAGTTGACCATTCTCCCTCCATGATGGAACATGAAGCATCTGTGCTTAATTTCCATGACCAAGTTAGTAAAGAGGAAGCTTGAAAGACCTTGGGGAAGTGTATTGTGCCCTAGCTGTATATTGTGAACATTCAACCTTTCAGAAAATGAATGTGCAGATTCAGTATGTGCTTTACACAGCCAGCACCTAATTTGCCGCTAGATAAAGCATTGCTACTAAGTCAGTCTTTTACTTATTGAGTTCTTGATCATGAATATTATAATTCTGTGCTGAGGAAAACTCACCTGTGGATATATAAACAATATTGTATTACGTTAGTTCAAGCAGTTGTAAGCAAAATGACTCCTACTGCATTCAAAACGTCACTGGGACAATTTTCTATATGAATGCCTCCATTTGGGTCATTTGGAGCTTGGGTGGCGTTGCCTTCTCCCCCTAAAACCACACTACATAGAGGATTTTCCAGCACTTTCCTCTGGAGTATTTGGAACTGAGTCATGGCAAACTGAAGAATGGGTGCCACAGGAAATGATTGTGTAAATGAGTTCTTCTTATGTTCAGTAATTGACTGGCTGAGTGGGCAGATAGTGGGCATCGAGAACAAATTTAAATCAGTTAACGACTTGGAAATCTTGCCTCTGTCACCAGGAGTTGCTCTAAAAGGAACCCTCTCCATGCTCAGGGTCTCAAAAGACCTCAGATCCTGAGATGTGAGGCAGGGCTTAGTGATAGCCTCTGCCACTTCATTCTGCAAAAGGCTTGGACACAAAACTGCCTGATCCCCTCAGCTGCACAGCCAGCTGATATTTGTTTTCATAAGTCCATTGTTGCAACCAGGCAGCTCAGAAAAAGACAGCAGTTCATCCAGATTATAATGCTACAGTATATGCTGTTGCTGGGGCACAATCTGAGCCAAACTAGCCATCACATGAAACTTCCATGACTGGAACACCACACATATTCTCCTTTTAAAAAACAGGCCCCGAGTGGGCCTAATCTGGATCTGAAAAGCAGTGTAGGGGGTGGAGTCTCTTAATTCTTTGGCTTCAAGCCACAGCTCTTATCCTTCTATGGAAGGGGAAATGTACAGGCATGAAACCTGTGCCTATTAAGTTTTCCCTTCTGTGATGAATAACACCTAGAATAGCTGACTAATTGCATCCTGCAGCAGCATAGTCTGTATACACTGGGCAGCATTTCATCCATTCACCACCAGTATCCCAAATGCTTTTGCGGCACTGTAATACCGTCATGTAGAGTGGCTGGGGGTTTTGGGCAGCTCTTGCCTGCCACTGCTGTACCTGGCAAAACAACCCAGGAACAGGCCATGGCTCTGAATCTTCACAGAATGACAACAGATGGTTTAAAGCATCTTGTGTTCACAATCCAACTGCAAACCAAGCATCCTCTTTCCGGGTTCTTGATGGTTAATAAACCCTGATTTGTTAGCATGACTGGGTTTGCGCAGCGCAAGTGGAACTCAGCAGTCTATAATGACATGGCATAATGTTATGTATGAAC
This sequence comes from Varanus komodoensis, assembly GCF_004798865.1. Taxonomy (NCBI): domain Eukaryota; kingdom Metazoa; phylum Chordata; class Lepidosauria; order Squamata; family Varanidae; genus Varanus; species Varanus komodoensis. Next base: position 30,841,591 of record NW_025336598.1, on the reverse strand, counting down.
CAGGCTTGTATGTTTCTGCATCTAGAACCCCTTTCCTCTGACTCACTAACTCTCAGGCAATCTGTCACAATCAACACTCAGGCAAGGTGTGACAGGCTGCTCTGGGTGATACTGGTAGATCTGGTGGTCCTATTTGTGTGCCATGTGGTGTGGCCCAGTTGTGTTCTGGACCGATTGGTGAGCTTGGTGGGGGTTCGAGGTCTGATGGCCGAGTAGAGCATTCTGCTTTGAATTAAAGTAGTAAGTGATGTTAGGTTCCTACTCATTCTACAAATGATGAAATTTTGTGCTAGCAAGTTTTGAACAGAGACCTTTCAAAAACTGAGCACCTGACTCGACTTGATTATAGGGTTGCTTGCAGATTTGGGACTGTGCAGTGGGGCTGCTGGAAAGGGGCTCTCCCCTTCAGCCTTCCAGAAATGCTACACAAAGAGTGGGTCCAGGGACCCAGCTGCATGGGGCAGGCTGTGCCTGGAGGGCTGCGGGAGAAAAGGGTGCCTAGAAATGAGGTAAGGCTACTTTTCAGGAAGCAGAGCTCCACTCACAGAAGGTGTCTCCCCATGATGCTCAGGGAATCCCCAACTTCCCCCTCAGAGCCTTCTCTGTTCAGTGGGGTCCCCTGGCCCACTGGACAGCATTTTAGCATGACTGGGGCAGGGACAGCCTGGGGTGGGGAGGAGGGGACCATGAAGGCCACTTCTTCGAGCTCTGAAGCATCTGTCTTAAACTAGACCCAACTCATCCTTTCTTTGGATTAAGAAACTAAGAAGGCATGTATTCATTAGCTTTGACTGGGAAGTGCTGCCATATTTACATGGAATGAAAACAATAAAATTAGATCTTGAATATTTATGTGGATGCTCCAGTCTTGTGGATGACCTTGAAACAAATGTGAGGTTTGCAGCTTGAGATGACATTCCAATGAGCTTCTGCAGACATCTCTACCCTTTCCAGCTTCAGCTTCTGGTGTATCTGTGTACGTCATAATAAAATTCTAATGAGATGTAGCATTGAGTACTTTGGAGGGTCACACCGGTCATTTTCAATAAGCAAATGAATCTATTTCATTACTTAAAGTGAGCATGCAGTAATATCTGTAGTAGTAAACCAAGCCATACATGAGAGCCAAAGTTGAAAGCAAAGATACTGTTTCATAAACTTCACTGCCTACCATTCTTACTTCTCGCAGGATTAAAATCAAGCTGGATCATTCGAGGATGCAGCTCTGGTGCTTTTTTATCAGACAGAGCAACGAGCAGCACCAATTCTATACAGGTTACCTAAGCAAGTTCTGCCTCTGTATGATCACTTTCTAAAGGGCTGTGGATTGGCCTGCATGCTCCTCAGCCATCGTTCTTCCCCATCCATCGCAACGGTATATAAACCGTTCATGGTTGCGCTCTGCTGAGTCAGTCAGTCGCATCACGGCATGGTCAGACAGGATTGGCAACTCAACGGTTAGAGATTTCAAATCCCAATTAACCCACATTCTTTACCACACAAGTACAGCAAGATGTAACAATGCATGTTATTTATTCAGCTCAGAAAGCATTTGATTAATTAGATATCACTAACTTTAACTATTCATTGAGCCCAAACACAGTGAACATACTATAGGATTCATCGCTTAATCAAACAGAAGTGTATTTAATTTTGCTTTATAATTATGGACAGCGTGCATGATTTATTTCAGCTTTTTAATAAAGATAACCAGCTTTTTTGTGGGGGTGGGGTTGATAAGTTTACATGAATAAAATACCTATATTCTGCCATTCTGCTGTACAGTGAATTCCAGATTGCATCTTAGCACATTTGAAACATTGTCAACCAGAAAGGCTGTAAGGAAAACCTTTAGGGATGCTGGAGACCTGTCCTCTGTCCTATGTTTAGCTGCTTTTTAAAACAATTGCTTATACTTCAATAGGGTCTGCAAGTGAGGTAAAAAAAAAGATATACATGGGAATCAAGGTCAAAGCTTTTAAAAACCACATACTTCGAATGGTTGTCAATAATTAGACTTGTTTGCTGCACTCTAAAATGATCCCTTAATGATTATACTTATTTCTGACTGTACCTTCAGATTTCTGAATTGAAAATCACTTCCCTTTTGTAATACCATATTGCTGAATGGAAGCTTGACACTTACACAAATAAGAATTCTCCCAAACCATGTCTGTGCGATTGTACCTTTTGTTTAGTATATGAAATGCAGGGAGCAAACCAAACCAAACCAAAAATGTTAACAGAATGTACCTATTTCTTCTCTAAAATGTATATATGAGGTCGTTGACTGGAGACTATAATCCTCTCAACATATTCATATGAGAGTAGGTAGCACTTAACCTATTGAGACTTCTGATTATGCAATCCTAAAATTGTACTGTTAAGTGTTAAAAGGGCTTGTTAAATGGTGAACATGGGGCTAAGGGTCAGTTAACTTGTTTGGATTCAACCCTTCATTACTTCAAAGAGAGCCATACAGGGACAACACATTATCTGCTATGGGGTAAATTATTTTTATCATTTATGTTTTAGCAGTACTGTGTAACCATGCTTTTCTATAAGAAAGAGAAATAATTAGAATCCTCATCTGGGCCATATAATTAAAATTCCTTAGCTCAGTCCCGGTGGTTTAAACCTTACAGCAGCCAAGCTGAGGCCAGGTGAAAGAGTTCATCCCTGGCAAATAACCCACAGTCTGCTTGGTAAAGTACAGAGCAGGGATGGTCTGAAAACAGATCTCTGGGTGTTGTAGACTGCCTAGAAACTCCTGCCAGCATGCCCAGTGGTCAAGACTGCTGCATGTTAAAGTCAAAAGCACCTGCCCGCCCTTACTATACAGTGTCTCACCATGTGGGTTGCCCATATCCGTTAAGAACACCAGAATAGATTCATGGCAACCTACGCTATTCGTATTTCCATGATATTCACAAAAGTGATTTCTTCTGGACCCTATCTCTACATGGCTGCCAAACTATATCAATTGGCCTTACATCTCTTTCCAGAGTCAAGAATGTCTGGGCTCCAGCTCTACATTTTTCTTTAAGCAGATCAGTATTTCCAGATTGTGTAAAGTTTCCCACTCCAAAATGGTAATTAAAAAATTCTGGTGGGCAGAGCCAGGGCAGGTGCAGTGTTGGAACCAGGGGGACAGACAAACCAGTTCAGAAGTGGTCTGTCAATTGAGAAGTACATTAAAGAGAGAGAGAGGAAGAAAAAGAAGCCAAACAGCAGTGAGGTGTGGGGAAGTGTTGCCTCTTGCTGGTTTGGTAATTGGCTGAAAAGCAAAAATGGATCTGGTCAGGCCTTCATATTTTGTTTTGTTCTGTTTGTGTCTTTTTGGTTTGTTTATGGTTGACATCATAAGAAGCAAGGAGAATATAATCATCGGTTGCTTCGCTTTTGTATACAACATCCATTTGTTCCAGTTACCTCTTGCTTTGGTCCCATGAACCTTTAGTGAAACTGGATCCATTTCATTTTTCATCTCCATTCAGCCTTCATGGTCTTTTGGGCTCTGCTTACATGATAAGTCTACTTCTTTTCAAGGGAGAACTACTTATGCAGTCTCTGTGCCCTGTTTAAAAACAAAACATTTCCCCATTGACTACAAAAGTTCGATAAGCAGAGCCTTCTACAGAAATCTTGGCAAATTTCCTTGTTAGATATGTGCAAAGTGGCCTTGTTGTCTTTTTGGTATAGACTGGTCCCCAAATGATCCAGGGGAAGCTTTGATAAGGGTTGTGAGCAGGACTCTCCCTTCCAGGGGACACAGATGCGACTTTAGAAGCACAGGCCTTTCCTTAAAACTTAACAGGTTACAAAACAGCATAACTCAGGGCAGCATTCTCCTTGAAATGTTGGTGAGCTGCATCCAGACAAACTTGCTCTCCTTCCCTCCCTTTCACTTGGCCCACTCATTTAGCCTGTCAAGGACCTCCTATTCCATCACCTCCCCCTCCAGTCCTGAATTGTCCCCCTCCTTTTCCGAGGCAGCCTGGTTCTCACGCTCCGCTTGTGTATCTTCACTCCATAACCTTGAAGCTGCCGAGTCCTCTGCCCACCTCTGCCCCTCCGCAGAACTGGACTGCTCCGTCTAAGCAGACAGTAATGTGTGAGAGCTGGGCCCCTTCTCTACAAGAACAAGCAACTTTCATGTTGCTACAGTATGTCCCATGTGCCTGTTTGCTGTAAACCAAGGATGCTCTCCAGATAGTTTGGACTACACCTTGCATGATTTTGGCCATGGGGGCTGTGTTGATGGGACTTGTAGTCCAAAACATCTGGATGGTGCCAGGTCACCAACCCACAATCTTAGGCAGAGTAACTCAGCAAGGGGGGGGACCCCAAAACATGAATGACACCTTGCTGCCCACCTGAGTCGGTGTATTTCACTGAGTGTATTTATATTTATCACAAGTTTTCCTTTCATAGTTATTGACACTGTGATCTATCAGATCTGCTGATGAAGATGGTTGTTGGGACTGCCACTCCCTCTGTCCTGAGTTTCGCAGCCCAACCCAGGGGTGGCTGGTGGCCTGAGGGATGGAGGCCTGTGGCATGGAGGGATCCTGGCCACATGAAGCAATGATATGCCCCACAGGCTTTCATAGCTGGCCAGGCCCCAATTTCAGCCAGCCACATGCCCTTCCTGAGCAAAGTGAAACGTGCGACAGGCAGTGTTAACAAGAGAGCTTCTATGGTGCACTGTGTAAATCTGTTGTCTGCACACAGTGCCCCTTTAAAACTCACTTCTGGTCCCTGATGATGTGATGCATAATCCTGGCACTCTCTGAAGAATGGCAGTCATTGGTCCTCAAATGGGTAGAATTGCAGAGACATCTGTATCTCTAGCTTGAATCCTAAATTTATCTGAATAAGATCTGAATAAAATCTTAGCATGTTTCTTTTTCTCAGGTAATCAGGTCCTGTGCAGTGTCCTATTCAGAGGCTGTTTATTTTTTTTCCCATTAAAAGAAGCATGCTGATTTTTCTTTTTTTCTTTTTTTACCAAAAGGAAACCTGAAAAGTTTAATTTACAATTCATGAAATGTAGACGACCACCTTTCAATTTGAATATAAAGTGGCTGCTCACATTTCCGATAACAATCTCTCAGATTTATGCCTGACCGTTTTGCTTATATGTGAAATGTCTAGCATACTAATGTGATGAATGAGGGACACACAATTTCAAGGATTAGAATGAAAAGAGTGCCAAATTTGTATTTGTTTATTTTGCCTTACTCATAATTCAATACATATAAGTTATTACATTTTTCTTTCAAAATGAGCAAGCTAATGATATCACATTACTTTCTGAGAATGATTCATGATTTTTTGTTTGTGTGTTTGTTTGGGTTTGCCCTTTTTGCCCTGCTCTTGCTCCAGTATCAATGCTATAAAGCAATGTTGGTTGGAATGATGCAGGCAACATGTTCCAAAGTATACAAATAGCGGTTGGATTCTATGGTTTTATATTTATATGAAATTAAGACAATTTTAAATAATCATAGAAATCTGCATCACAATCCAGCAATGCTTTATAGTCGTGGGAATTCCAGTTTGGATACAGATGTTCAAAGCTTGCATCTCTATTCATTGTAGTTGTGGGTTCTGGCCCCCGTGTCTTCTTCCATTTTGCATATGCTTTGGTCCTTCTCTTGAAATGATTGGAGCAGTCAGTCTGTGCATCTGATGCATTAAATTGTTAAATTGTACACTGTCCCCCGTATGCTATTTAGTTACCTGGGATTTAGGTATGCATAATTCCACAGTGTGACTACCTATATGTTACCTGGAAGACAGATCCTTTGCTTTCAGTTGAATTAATTTTTTCAGTAGAATTTTTAATTTCAGATCATACATAACAAATGATGCTGTACGCCAGATATTCCTGAGTACAAAATATATCAGATGAAGCTGCCCTAAGGACATTAGAGACTTCCAAAATTATTTGTTTGCTTGTTACTTGAATAAATTGCCACCAAATTCATATAAGTGTGCTTCAGTCCCATAGTAAAGAAACTATTTACTTATTATTTACTTATTTATTTAATTTGTTTAAAGTCATCCATTAGCATCATGCCAATTTACTTGTCCATCCCAATAAGACTATTACTGATAAATGCATGAGGTTAGGTTTTCATGTTCTGAGATTTAAGAAAAGGCTATCTGTGCAACCTCATATCCTCTTACCTAAGAGTAAGCCCCATTGAATCCTGTGGGACCTACTTCTGAGTAGATTGTACTATAAGTTGGAAATGCTTGAAAAGACAATTGCAATTCTTATTACGGTTGCTATTTTTAACATGCTCAATATAGAAACTCTTTTGTCACTGGAAATAATACTATGAATAAAAATGTGTAAAGGTTTGTAACTCACCTTACACTTTATCTATGTGAATATTATGTAGATCCATTACAGTTATTTTATTAAGTTTGATAAACTGGTATACATGGGAATAATGGTTGCTCCCCAAACATAATCTTCATTTTGTTTAATGATATTAAAGCACATTAAAAATCCATTTCTGAGAACTCAGAAATGCTAAAAAATGCCTTGAATCTAATTCTAGGGATTTTTCCTAATGAAAATTTCAGAGGTTTTTTTTTAAAGAAAGAAAGAAAGAAAGAAAGAAAGAAAGAAAGAAAGAAAGAAAGAAAGAAAGAAAACAACAGTACACATAAAGGTGGAGGGAGCAGGTTATCTGATTAAATCAATGAAATTTGTTCCAGCCTCATATAAACTGATTCATCTATGCTAAATGCCAAATGCCCTTCTAGAAGAAATGCAAATATTTTACCAGGTTAATCAAACCACCTGAAATAGACTACAAATGGCTGATTTTGTTCTGAATTGGCAGAAATAACTTGGATCATCTGAGACCTTTTTATTAAGTCCAGTACCAGTAACCAAATCTTTCCGCTGCTTTAAAATTAACACCCTCAAACTGGAACCAAACAGAACTGGTAAAGTACTTTCTTCATCAAACTAATAGTTTAGTCAATTAGAGTTCATGAAAAAGCTTGACTAATGCCTACAGCTTTCGTTTGGAGTGTTACGTAAAGAATTATCTTTTATAACAATACATTGGCACAAGTATGCGTTATTCACCATCTGCTTACATCATTCCCCACGTAAAGAAAGCTACTTACCAATGCAACCATTTAACAGATGTTATACATGGTAATAACATTGTACAAGGCTACAGAATGCAATGATCTACACTGCTTTTATTCACTATGGTACCCATATTTGTCTACTGTTATTCATGCGGTAACCCATTTGTTTCTTCTTAATAGCATCTGGATACCAGTTGGAAGTTTGGATGACATCATTTTTGGTCATTGGCATACTGGCTTTCCTTCAAAATAGGTTTTTGTTGGATTTTTAATTGCTTTAGTAAAAACATGTGCATTTCACTATGTACAAGGACAGACACATATGTGTACCATACAAGAGTAAAAAGTAGTTTAAAATGCACTTTTGTGCAAATGCATTGGCAAAAGAGAATGCAAAATAATGGCTCTTGCTCTGGAATTAATATGCTGCTTTTTTTTCTGAAATGACAGAAACCTAAAAGTACTTATACATTGACAATTTGTGTTTTCATGTCAGTGGAAAGTGGAAGGTTAATTTGCTGCATATATATATTCTATCTGCATTAGACATGAAAATACTTTCTTCAGCTTTCAGCTGGTTTTGTCATAATTTCGGGGAAACGCTGCAATTCACAGTGCTCTCTATCTGACACTATTTGAATAACAGCTAGCAATTTAGTGCTGATAAAACTGATTTCCGAATTTCAGTTCTGTATTTGGCTCAGCTAACAAAAGTGGTCCAAAAATCATGATTCCCTGGATGAATCTACTGAAACTGTTGCACTGTTGGGAAAATTCATGTGAATGTAATTCTAATTTTTCCAGCCTCACATACAGAATGCAAACTGGTGTTATATAGATATAGCAAAGCAGCTGTGCTCTTATTGTAGAGCTCTTAAATACATGGAGAGTACTTTGAAATGCATTCAATGCATCCAGTGCCATGACAAACAGATGGGTCATTAATGGTTTCTACTGGGCCTTCATTTGCAGAAACTTAATGCATCTAGTTCATCTGAAGGTAGTACAGTTGATGTTGGACTTCCCCAAGTTGGAGAACAACCAGAAGCAGAACCGGAAGAATCTCTTGAACCAGAGGCTTGTTTCACAGAAGGCAAGTTATATCACATGTTGGGAGTATTTTGCTTTTCCTTACTTATATAAGGAGACTACAGATTGTACAATTTACTTGCTAGGGGTTTGTTTTGCTAGAATTCTAAGATCTTCCAGCTGGAGCTTGGTGAAAAGACATATGTTTACCATGAAGGCTGTGTTATTTGTCCTCCCCTCTGCCACCAGATTCATTCATTAGCCCCACATTCATGCCAGTTCACAGTTGTGCAAGTCAAGCCATCTTGCAGAGTTCAACATCTGAAAAGATTGCAATTTTCACATAAAAAACACTAAGAAATATGCATAAACATTCTCAATACACAAAGAAGCCTGAAAGTTCAAACACAATTTGCAACCATCTTGCCATAACAGTGTAGTTTCCAGCTTCCAATTTTCTTTATTTGCACTGATTTCTTTCTTTTTTTAATGTGCAAACTATGACCTGTCTTAGAGATGGAAGTCTGTGGAAACCACCACTCAACCCAGCTCATTTCTGATTGTTAGAGCAGAAGCAGGCAGTAAATCAGTTGAGCTTGAAGTGGCCAGACTTCCCGGCCTCAGCATATTCGTACTTAGAACTGAAGGATTCTGACCTAAGGAAGCTGTTTTGAGAGCAAAACTGAATGGGACTGATAGTCTTTCCGCATGAAATTCATTCCTGATTACCCAGATTTTTAAATTTTAATTTCAGTAGTGCAATCTAGGACCAGGGGACTCATTTTGTTGCTGCTACCTGCTAAACAACTGGGAGTCAGGAAGCCTTGTAGAACTGCAAACTATCTAAATATCTGTCTTTAAATCTAGATGAACCTTCTGCCCACTGCAGAACCATGTTCCTACCATCTTACGTGCCATTGACATGAGTTTTAACTACACATCTTAGATGAAATGTTTACTCTCATGAAACACCATTATCCAGTGTTGATATTTTAGGGGTGGGCGAGTCCAACAATTTCTTGAACTAGAGTAGACAGGAATCTAATATCCAGCTTGCAGCATACATCTTGGGGAAAAAAGTGAGTTAATATCCAGTGCTTGCTTTAAAACATTTTTTGCACACAACCGGAATCCTGTAGAGGCATACATTTTGTGGGAAGAACTAGTCTTCAGCCTTTTGCGGGAAGAACTATTCCTCCTTTAGACTATACTTTGCAAACTTTTTCCTAGTGAGACAAAGTTGTAAATGGTGAATGGAGTGGATTTTACTTAGGCAGTTGTTTTACAGCACTAACAGGAATCTGAATTACTTTTACTTATCATAAAATAAGACAGGATTTGTGCCATATGAGATCCACTAGGAGCAAATATCATGGCATGTAAAATGAGTGGACATGAGACCAGATGGAAGGCAATACATGGTGAAGTTGACATAACCCTTTTCCCCATGAGAAACTAGGCCAGCTATTGCCTTTGCAGTGTTACATGGCATGCTGCACAAGCACTTAAATCAGGAATGGGGAGCCCCTGGCCCACAGACCAAATTTGGTCCAGTCAGTCTGTCTCTTCCTAATGCCTCACCCTCCTCAGAGAAGGGAGACTGGTGGCTGTTCCAATCTGCATGGCTGTCTGTGTGCGAGGCTGCTGGGAGTATTGTGTGGGCATGTCTACATGGGGTGGGCACAAGCGTTGGGTGTGTGCCAGCAGTGGGGGTGGACCTGCCTACTTTTGACTGAGGCCCAGCCACGGGGACTTGCGGTTCTGTTATCCAGAGCTATTTGACCCCCAGTCCAAAAGAGGTTATCCAGCCCTGTTTTAAATTTTAAAAGGAAAACCGTTTCAAGAATATGTCATTTTTGAGGCGGGTGATAGAACACGTCATTTGGTGACCTCTACTTCAGGTTAACTTACAGCACTATGCACTTTTGTTACATCTTTGTGCTGCATTTTTTCCAGACTGTGTTCAGCGGTTCAAGTGCTGCCAAGTCAGCGTAGAAGATGGGAAAGGAAAAATATGGTGGAATCTTCGGAAGACCTGCTACAAAATAGTAGAACATAATTGGTTTGAGACATTTATTGTCTTCATGATTCTCCTCAGCAGTGGTGCTCTGGTAATATTGAACATTTGAAAAGCTGCCTTATGACAATGGCATAGTAGAGAAAGCCGTTCAGACACTTAATTATTGTTTGAGCACATGTGCATTTTTAATGGCGTTTATCTGCCCTGTGAGACCCTAACATTTTTAGTTCTTTTTCTTAACTTGTCCTACATCGTACTTCATTTTATTTTCCTACAGAAAGTGGTCAGTTAAAGCACTATCTCATCCTAGCTTGTGCGCGCATGTTTTTAATTGAGGATTTAACTAACTATTGGATCGGTTATATCTCAGTTAAGGTATGTAGGGAACATGCTGAGCAATCTAAATTGCCCCAAACATAATTAAAATCCACATAGTACTCACACAGTAGTTGATCTGTGTTTATCAGATAGTTAAGACCAGGAAGTAGTAGCCTTTCCAGGTAGAATTTTAATTTAAATTTTCAGGATATTTTGAGTTGGTCAGATGAGTTGGTAAGATTCCACATAGAAATTTACAGTGGACTTGTCACAGATATGCACCATCATTATATACATTCTAAATAGAAATCCTTAATAAAATGTTATATTTATCAACCCCCCACCATACAATTGGATAACTGACAAATACATTTCACTGGTTTATTTTTGTTTTAGCTGTGGCTTAACATGGACAACCCCAGTACTGGTTTAATAAAGTGCTACTAGCTATGAGAACCAGTGTTGTGTGAGAATTAAATGGAGCTATGGAGGGTAAAATGGAGCTATGCATAGCTTCTTGGCTTCCTCACAAGAAGAAATAGGCAGGATATACATGCAAGATGTAGTGCTGATGATACTTTCAAAGCTGGTATATTGGATCCCATTTTGGGCTGCACACTTTAAGAAATGTGTAGATTACAGTGGGTTCAGAAGGAAGCAATGGAGACAAAGCTTTGACCATTGGTCCTGATAGAAATGTAATAAACAAAGTGCCAGGGTTATGTTTAGCCTGAAGAGGACAAGATGGAGGGGAGACAGGATAGCACTCTTAAGTGCCTGAGAGGCCGTCACCTAGAATCGTGCAACGATTCGATTTCTGTACCTCCAGAGGGCAGGACTAGATCTCATACACTTAAGTTACAGGAAGGCTGATTTCAGTCAAACATTAGGAGAAGCATCTTAATACTCGGAGCAGCAATGGGGTGGAGCCTCCTTGCCTTAAGTTTGGATTTTCTCAGCTGAGTAAGTTTTGGATCAGATGGCCCAAAGCATTAGGATTCTAAGTGGTAAAGAATGATCCACCTGCAGAATGGGATAGAAGAACATAGGAAGTAGCCTTGCAGTCAGACTGTCTATTTCAGACTTTCCCAACCTACCACTCTCCAGATGTGGCTGGCTGGGAATAATGGAAGTTGTGGCCCACCACATCTGAAGAGCACAGGGTTGAAGAAGCCTAATCTATGCTAACTGGTGGCATCTTCCCAGGGCCTCAAGCACATGCCCTCTTGCAAAAGCATGCAAAGCATGTCCCCTCCCCCACTATGCATACTCTCCCTAAGTGTCAAATCTGTCATCACTCATGTCAGTTGTTCTGGTCTGATGCACAGAACATGAATTGAAGTAGAGCTGTTAAGGGGAAAAATTCAAGTGTCTGCTTCTAAAGAAGGGGGTTGTGTGTGTGTATCAGATAATAAAATCATACTAAAATGTGGCTGAAAATTTCTCATTGACAGGCCTTTGAAGACATATATATAGAGCAGCGCAAAACTATCAAGACCATGCTGGAATACGCTGACAAGGTCTTCACATACATCTTCATTCTGGAAATGCTTCTGAAGTGGGTGGCGTATGGCTTTCAGATGTATTTCACCAATGCCTGGTGCTGGCTGGATTTCCTCATTGTTGATGTACGTCTTGTTTTTAACTCATTTTCATGCAAATCAGTTTGGGTGCATTAGTTATTGCTGTTATGCTATAGATGTTCAGAAGTCATGAAAGTGCTTCTCTGTCAGTGGAGAAGAGCCTCTCCTGTGGGTTGGCACTTACATTCTGGAGGCCCCTTAAGATGCCTGCAAAAGTCTCCACAGGCATAGAGGTCACGTTGATAGCTTTGCTGTTGGTGGTAAGGCCAATGTAAAGTATTCTGTGGGACAGACTTGGATCTATAGGATCCAAAGCCAGCACTGACTGGTGGTTCCACTCTTAGTGGTGTGGTGGATCCACCCTGGGTTTTAGCATGAACTTTAAGGAGGCTTTCCCTGGTTCTGAATCTGTTTGGAGGAATTGGGTTCAGCACTATAGATAGCTCCTTAAAAGTTCAGATTAAAATCAGGAGTGGCTACACTGCGTCTCTAACACTGGAAGATTTGGATATGGTGATTGCAAACCTCCACACACCCACATGCCCACAATTGCTCTCTTACTTCTGAATTTCACCTAAAATGTGTTACCTGGATTTAAAAAAACTGTTTAATTGATCTGTAAGTCACCATAAAACACTTACATCTTGTAAGTCACCCTAAAACACTTACAGTGGACCTTACGTCTATCTGTGATTGCATGGGCCACTGATTAGTCCAGATATGCCCACTGACTTTGTGGAAGAAGTGTTTTGGTGGGGGTGCAATGAAGCTGTGGACTCCAACATTAGGGCCAAATGTTCTCTAGGAGCTCCCCTTTCCGTCCCTCTTTTGCCAGTGTTTTGACAGTGGTAGGGGAATGGGGTCCTTCCAAGCAGAATGGGGTCCTTCCAAGCTGGGAAGAACTAAGTTTTTACACAATTATCAGAACCTGCTCTGTAAGTATGGTGAACCTGAGCATTCCAGAAATCACAGCAGCAGCAACTCCTGTGATCTCTGGATGTACTAGATACACCATGCAAGCAGACCGAACCCCACCTGTTGTGGAATGCTGCAGGCACTGTGGACCATGGAAACTAAAAGGGGACCTGAAGACTCTCTGGACTAGCTGGGAACCATTCTGCCACTTGAAACCCTGCCTGTCTTAAGTACCACAAAGTGCAAGAGTGGCAAGGAGGTCTCATCTAGGTCAAGATGAATGCAGAATTCAGGGAAGCTTCTGGGCCACAGTATGCACTGACCACATTGTTAAGAGTACAGTGGGGCCTCGAGGCCCCTGCTGAAATTAATCCTTTTAAAAATGATTTACAGCATCCAACAGATTTATATACTTGCTTCATTTTAAAGGATTGACCGCAAACAGGATAGGGGGGTAATTTGCTAATTCATATCTAATTTCTATCATTTATTTAAAATAATCTGACAATTTATTAGCCAACCATGCTTGGAATTCTGAGCATTTCTACCATTTTTAATTCTATGGCTGCTAGAACATTAGTAACACTACCAATCATGCAGCAGAAGTTACTAGAAGTAACTACCTCTGCTTTCTGGGTATAACCTATTCATCATATACATAATTTTGGGATTGAAAATTATATCCTGGAAGTAATAGCAGGCAGTTTAACTCTGGTCTTTTAAATTATTTTTAAAAGATTTCTGGAGGAAAAGTGCATGATGGTTCTTGTCCATCCAAGACAGTAATTTCCCTTTTTCTTCCTTTCTCTTTTCATGTGTAGGTCTCCTTAATTAGCTTAACAGCAAATGCCTTGGGTTATTCTGAACTTGGTGCAATTAAATCGCTTAGGACTTTAAGAGCTTTGAGACCTCTGAGAGCCTTGTCTCGGTTTGAAGGAATGAGGGTAAGGAGAAAAAAAATGAAAGTGGTTAAAATAATGTATGAATGAAACAGAACCTTTCAGACCATTTTCCTGAAGACATTAAGGACTTAATGTCCCTAGTTCAAGACACAAAGTCCCTAGTTCAAATCTCATTTCAGATAAACATTTGCAGGGAGCATCTGGGCAACACACCACTTACTCTTTTAGCCTTTCTGCAACTTTGGGGGAAATAATACCAGCCAACCTGCCAGGAGGTAACATTGAAATCCGAGTACCTGAAATGTGCTTTATTGTGCATATCAATTTGAATATTTAATTGGTGAATGCAAGTGTTTTAAACATTTTTAATTTTCTCGAACTAATTTTAAATAGCTTATACAGAACACTGGTAGAGCAGCCCAGGGGCCATAGGTTATGTCAGACTTGCTCTCCGAAGACCCTACTGCTGTCCTGTAAATGCTTGTGCAAGAGCTTGGAATGTAATGCATAGGGGAGTGCCACATTTAACACTCCTGCAGAAGAGTGTATAGGCTGAAGAACAATTCTGGCTTTGATTCCAACCTGATAACCTCAGAAGTTTGGACTGCAACTCCTACTGACCTTGTCCATTGGCAGTGCTGGCTGGACCAGAGAGAAGCTTTAGTGTAAAACCTTTGGGGGACACCAAGTTGCCTACCCTACTCATTTGCACCTATATGTATACGTATGTCCCTATGTAGTGGTGTGACTAAATGGATCCCTAGCTCTGACCTTGGATCTGTGTTTCTGAGCTTGAAACCCTAAGAATTCAAAGACTCCTGTGCCCATCCCCATCCCAGACAGTATCTAGAGGGCTGTAGGACTGCTCTGTCCATCCAGCTTTACATGAGAATGGAGTACTGCTACTCCTTTTAGGTTCTTAGACTTTGTTGGATTAAGTTTCATGTACTGTTGCACTTTAAAGAGCTTTTTGTAAAGTGCTTCTTCAAAGGTTCTGAGGAACCCTTCCCATCCTTCAGTAGCTGCTAAAAAGAGAGGAAGCATGATCAGTGAGGAGAGGGGGGGACTGTCTCTGTCTGCCCATCCATCCGTTGCCATGGCCTCAAGGCCTCAAGGCCTTAGACATGTGAAATGTGGCAGGCATGCTAAGGCGGCCGTAGGGGTGCTGCACTACAGATAATTTTGTTTATGGACCCATAGCACAGTTGGATTGGAAGTGGCCAGGAAGGCCTTGAGTTCAAACCCCTGCTTGATGCAGGACTCCAGGGTAAAGGGCGTCCTGCCCAGCTGCCTCTTGAATGCCCCCAGCGTGGGAGAGCCACCACTTCCCTAGGCCATTGCTTTCATTGCTGTACTGCCCTAACAGGCAGGAAGTTCTTACTGATGCTCAGCCAGAGTCTGAACTTGAGCCTTTTATTCCATGTCCTGCACTCTGGGATGATGGAGAAAACAATCATAACACCAAGCAAGGCCATTAGTTTTAATGTGTACATGTGGATGAAGCCTGCACTGACATCTTTTGTCACTAGGGGCTGATGTCCCTAACCAGTGCACAGCTTTGTAGTTACTACAGTTTGAAGCCTGGTGAGGTGACTAGGCTGAGAGACTACGTTATGCAGCTTTTCTCTCTGCCTACTGGAGGGCAGACACCATCACGGGAAGAGAGTAAAGAGAGCTTTGTCACAGGATTCCTACTTCAAGCACATGGGCTCAGGAAAGGGGAAATGTAAGTCAGTTGTTGTAGCCTCTGATCCTGTGGCTAGAAGAGGGAGGGAGGGAGGGAGGGACAGAGAGACATCCCACAGACCTGGTACTGACTATGCCTTTGAAGCGACTACCTTTTGTTTGCTTGTTTCCATTTAAATAGACTGCACCTGTAAGGATGGGTAACCTGTTTTTAAAAGAAGGCAAAAACATACAAGAAAAGCATGTCGATTGGCTTTTTTAAAAATATGTGCTTATCTATATAAAAATAATTTCAGGGCTCTGGGACAGCCACTAAAGCCCACTCCATCGTTAATGCCAAAACCTCACCTTTGTGTGGTTGGAGTTCTGTGCTGCAGATGTAATGTAAGCAAGCAGGGGCGCATGGGGCACCCCCCTCGAGAGGCTCTCTCCCTTCAGTCCCACATCCACACCAAACAGCCCTGGCACTGGTGTGGAAATGATTCAAGTGATGCTGGCTGCAGCTTGAGAAGTTTGCCACTGTAACTCAGTGCTCCAACTACACAGAGGCCGCTTTCCTTGCTACGTTACCAAGGAAACAGCGCTGCAAAATTGTGTGTGTGTGCCACTGTTCCTCATCTATGGCAGATGGATTGTCCTTCTCAGCTGACCACAGAGACTGCCATGAGCTTCACTGAGGCTGTGCTTTGCAGTGCCCGGGCTGGAGGGTCCTTCATGCCCAGAGGTGCTAACTTTCAATCTTTCACAAGGCCTGCAAGTTGTATATTCATGTGTGGGTGGAAGGGAAGGCTACTGTTAAGGAACTACACTTTGCTCATGCTCAGAAAGTATTTGTTCTTATTTTCTTTCACGTCTTTCATGGTTGAGCCTGACAATGAAAACAGGCTAAAAACATAGGGAGCAGCTTTGTACTTAGCAATGTATGGACTTTGTAAAATTGGTTCTGTCTGTAGTTTGCAGATTTTAAGGCACATTTCCTTTCATTGTTTGCTCGCTCGAATCAGATTTTGAGAAATGTATTTCTGAAATGTGTCATTCCACCAAAATACAGAACTCCCCCATCTTGTATTTTCATACTTTGGCCTATGCACACTTTTGGTCAGGTTTTAAAACATTTTCTACAAGTAAGTTGGCCTAAAATTATGGGACGTAAAAACAACAACAGAAACAGTCTACAAGTGTGCAGAATCCATGCAAGTCAGGAAGAGCTGGTCTGTTGTGGAATCCATGAGTCAGATTCAGAGAAATCCAAACTCATTGGAGTCCATTGCAGATTTTACCAACATCCCTATGTGTACTTTATTTGTCTGCCTAGCCCAGTTTTGATTCTTTGGCCTGCAGTCAGAGTCAGCTCAAGACATTTGTTGTTTGAGGCAAAAAACAAGATGTTACCCCTTCCTCATTCCACATACAAAACCAAACTGGACTGGCAGTTGAATCTCTCTTTGACTGTGAAGATGGAACAGCATCTTCTGACATCCTTGCTGCACTGTGGCAACATCTGCCACTTGAGGTGACTGCCTGCCCCTGCCCCATGGTAGGGCTGGCTCTCTTGGCAATGGCTGCCCTGCATTTCTGCTAGAGGGGAGTCTTCCTCATCACTGGGTACTTAGGATCCTCCTAGATAGGGATGCAAGGTATTGAACCTGAGACCTTCTTCAGATAAAGCATGTGAGTTGACCACTAGGCTGTGGTCCCTCTTCAGATTTTTCCTAGTTCAGACTGAATACTCCATCTGGAGCTCTGCAAATTTAAGGCAACACAGAAAGGAATTTTTAAAACTGTTATTTTCTTCAGCAGAGATTATAAACTAGTGTAGCACGGTGGCTAAGAGACACAACTATCAATCAGAAATTCTCCAGTTCAAAGACGCTATCTATCAGCCTCCCCAGCCTGATTATCTGCAACATCTGTACAACAGTGCTGTCATACTTCGTAAGATTATTGTCAGTACGACCAAGATAATGCGCATCAAGTGTTTTAAGCACTCAAAAAGCACTACATAAAAGTGATGTGTCTGTGCTTGCAGAAATTCACTATCTTAACTATTGCCTCATCATTTTCATTTCAGTCACCAGTCAAATTCCCCATGTCCACAGCAATAGCTTCCCTTTGCATGCACTCCAACAAAGTGGGCAGCTACATTCATATATATTATACAGGGATGTGTGCATAAAGAGCTGTCATCCACTTCCCTTGAAGTGACTGAAGAAGTCTCAGCAGGGAGTTGCAGCCCAAGCTCCAACAGCTGCTGGGCCTGGTGGTTCCCAGACACAGCTGAGCATTCCATGCAGAGCGGTTGCATGGAACTCTCAAAGTTGCTACCCGCGTCTTGGGCCTGGCACATTCTGTGATCTCAGGCTGCAATTTTTGACAGCTCAGATCCAGAGCCTGTAGGGCTGGAAACTGTAGGGTTAGAGAGCTCCATGATACCTAGTTGCAAATGGCGGAGGGAAGCCCTAACAGATGGCAAGGCAGCATCAGGGTAGGCCGGTGCTCACCTCAGACTGGGCTGCTCTTCAAATCACTATCCCATCTCTAGTTAGGGCCTGAATCTGCAAAAGCATTGTGGTGGTCAAAGCCCAGGTAGGTCACAATTATGGGTAGTTGGGCTGTATTCGGGATGAGAAGTCACAAGTTGTGGAGAATTGCTTAAAATCAAATGCGCATCCAGCTGGGTATTTCCTTTTGAAGAAGTTATTACTATGTAATGGCTTCTGCTATTAATTCTTACCTGAGAATCAAATTTCACATTACATTAATCAGGCTTCTCTTTCTTTTCCTTTTTTGTATAAGCATGCATGGCCTGATTTGGATCAGGACTGATTCCCCTATGCCCCTCCCCAAATTACCACTGTTGTAGTCAGTGGATTTTTTTCTTTCTTCTTCAACTCTCCTGCAGAGGAAGAACAAGTGCAGGAAGGAAAGGTTGAACCCACCCACCCCTTCCCAGGCCACTGTGCTCCCAATTCAGGGCTGCACATGTTCGCACAAAAGTAAAACGTAAGGACACCTCAGCAACAGGGTATGCAGTTAATGTAATGGGTAGTTTGGCCCTAATATAGTGGGGAGAGAGCAGCAGATTCACTCCTTCATGGAATTGGTTAATTTTGAACAATGTCTGAAACAATATAATTTCATTTGTAATTTTATTTGTATCAACTATTTTGTGACCAGTTATTTTTGAAAACACATGCTTTTCCTACTTTATAAATTTTCTGTATGTTTGTGTTTGACTTTTCTCTCCTTTTTTAATTCACATGGCTGGAACTATTAAATCAGGGTTGTTGTTTGTACTTATTATTCCTTTGTTTTACACTGTCCAGCTATTTCTGTTTATCTCATGTCTGTTTAGGTTGCCCTCTGATTTGTGCAGGACATTATGGGAAAAGCCCATGTCCACTTTTCTAACAGAGTGCAACCCTATGCAAATTGAGACTGAAATAAGGCTTACGACTCCTTGTTTTCGGTCTAAATTTGCCTAGGATTCCACCTTTAAGTTTTCATTTTGTTTCTTTTAGAAATAAGCATCCAAAGCAATCAAGTACCCTGTGCTTTTTGTAGTTCTGCATTCACACTTCCACTCTATGACTTAATCTGTTCTATAGGTGGTGGTAAATGCCCTCTTGGGAGCAATTCCATCTATTATGAATGTGCTTCTTGTATGTCTCATATTCTGGCTGATCTTCAGCATCATGGGAGTGAATCTCTTTGCCGGCAAGTTCTACCACTGCGTTAACACTTCAAATGGTGAAATGTTCAGTATTTATGAGGTTGACAATCAGACTCAGTGCCAGGAGCTCATAGAGAAAAATGAAACAGCCCGATGGAAAAACGTGAAAGTCAATTTCGATAATGTGGGACTAGGTTACCTCTCCTTGCTTCAAGTAGTGAGTAGCCATTCTTGTTATATTTCTTAAACTGTGGGGGAGGGGGTTGAAAAACACTCCTGTCTTGCATTTTGTTTCTTTCAGTAATGCTGTCCTTCACTCAAAAACTGCAATTCAGACGAAGCAGGCAGTCTGGCTACACCAGGAGTGGGCAACCTGCAGCTCTCAGGCAGCCTGTGATCATGAACACAATTAGGAAAAATAGGATGTATTTAGCCAACAATATGGTGAGGCTATGGAGTGCTGCAAGGGCTAAATTTAGTGCGTTTGCAAGATAAAAGTATCTGTTTTAACACCCCAAAGAATTTTGTTATTTAAGATCCTAGTGTGGCCCACAGGGGTGGTTGGGTTGATAATGGCCCACAGAGCTCTTGCATTTGCCCACTGCTAATTTACACTAAACCAGCTGGACTTCCTGGCTTCCGAAGGAATGTGTTTGCAACATCGTTTTTGCGAGCCAATGTGGTGTAGTGGTTGAGTGCTGGACTGGGACTTGGATCTAGGTTCTAGTCCCCACTCAGCCATGGAGCTGACTGGGTGACTTTGGGCCAGTTGCAGACTCTCAGCCCAGCCTACCTCACAGGGCTGTTGTCATGAGGATAAAATGGAGAGAACAGGCCCTTGTAACCCACCTTGGGTTCCTTGCAAGAAGAAGAAAGGTGGGATATAAATGCAAAGACATCTATAGGCTGCATCCACACAGTAGCGCTCTTCAGGCATTTCTCATCCAGGGTTGGATTAAAACTTGTGGAAAAGAGCACTCCAGCCCCACCACCTTCTTTCACAGCAGGGTGCTGGATCCTGCTGGAAGCTTCCAGGGCAAGGGGAGGCGCTCCTCTTCATACCATCAGGGTCCATCGTACAGGACAATGGAAATGTAGGAGGAGGCAGGCTGGGGCTGGAGCACTTCACTCCTCATGCATCATTCAACACGGATGAAGAACGCCAGAGAGGACTATACTCATCTCTGATTTAAAATATACACGCAGACACGCTTGCACATGCAGCTCCAGGCTGCCTTGTGTTCCATTCCATTTGGGAGGGATCAAAGCTTTCTTTGATCTACATCAGCTGAGTCCCTTTTCCCCTACCAGTACCCGTGGGAGCAGCAATGAGTGAGGAAAGACAGTGCCGCAACTAGGAGCTTCCAGTTTGGCAGTGGAGGTGAGGGAATTTGGGAAGAAGTAGGCAAACCAAGTGGAACTTTGGAAGAATTGGAACCCATCTCTAAGCTATACACAGTGTGAAAAGTTTTGCTGCTCAGATTTCGAAAGTTGCCGTCTTGCAGGCATTAAGCATGTCCTCTATTGCAGGCCACCTTCAAAGGCTGGATGGATATTATGTATGCGGCAGTGGATTCACGCAATGTAAGTACGCAGCTGCAGTACATCCCTGCTTTTGCTGTTGTTACTTCAGCTCTTGTTTCTCAGAACTGCTTGATGCTTGCACATTCACTGAGTGCCAGATAGAACATTAGTCACATGGTTTGCTGCTGAGGACAGGATAGGATTGCCCCACGCATCTGCCAGTTGGAGTGGATGGGAACCTTTGCAAATGGCAGGTGCAGGGGCCCTAATCTGAAGCACAGTGAAGCACAGGGGCCCTGTCCCTGTGGTGGGGTCGCAGTCTAAATTATACCCCCCACCCCAGTGTGTGATAGAAAAATTCTGCCCTGTGAACCAATCCCTGTGATTCATGTCATGTGCAATTTGGCCTACAGAGGTGATGCAAACACAGAGGACCACTGTGGCCTAGTGGTCAGAGCATTGGCCTGTGACTTGGGAGATCCAGGTTCTAGTTCTCACTGGGTGACTTTGGGCTGGTTGCTGACTCTCAGCCTAACCTACCTCACAGGGTTGCTGTTGTGAGGAGAAAATGGAGAGGGGGATTGTATAAACTGCTTTGGGTTCCTTGCAGGAGGAAAAAGGTGGGAAGGGAGATAACTCTAATGAAAAATAAATAAGATTAGCTCTCTACCTCCCAAAGGGCTTTGATTGAAGAAGGGATGTCATTTCTGCACATCTGGCGCACAGTTTTTACTGGCTGTCAGACCTGTTCTCCCTGATACTTTTCCCCATTAGACAACCCACACACAATCTGCAGTAGTCTTCTCCCCTATGGCTCTCCGATGGTCCTTTGCGTTGCATAAGCGTTGAGCATTCTCATTAGCAGATGGATAGTCTGCCACATTGTCATTGCTGAACAGCTGTGGATGGTGCAAGCACTGCAAGGCGGCATTCCAAAAACAGGACGAGTACCATTGCACATTCAGACATTTTAGATGTAATGGCATCAGTCCGAAATACTTTCAAATCACAACCTGAAGGAAAATATTTTCTGGCCAATGGTTGCATTATTAGTATGACTAAAACACACCTATAGGTATTCCAGTCTAAGATACTATCTGATTCGGAACTCTAGTAAACCTATCTACTTAGTAACAAATGCCACTAAAGTTAAGCTGTTTTTCCATACCCCAAAAGGGATGTAAAACAAACCAAGAAGGAAAAAACACTGGCACATCATCCTCTTTTGGGGGCGGTTCAAGACGTATACTGTCCTGAGTGCCTTGGAAGAAAGATAATAAATACAGTGGTACCTCGGCTCATGAATGCCTCAGTTCACAACCAAATTGTGTTGCGAACAAAAATTTCATAAAAATTTAGACTCAGGTCGCGAATTCTGCATTGGGTGGCCACCATGATTGCGGCCATCTCTCCACCCCCGTGAGTGGGGAGATGGCCGCGATTGTGCTGGGGGCAGGGGGGAGATGGCCAAGATCATGCCCGTCTTTCTTGCATGAGTGTGCCCATGATTGCGCCCGTCTTTTCTGCATGGCCACAACCGCAATCTCTGGGTCTCTTGCCCCCCAGTGCGCCGGGATGACAGGCGCGTGCAGGAATGACAGGTGTGATCGCAGCCATGCTGGGGGGACAGGGAGATGGCCATGATCTTTGTTGTTCTTTGTCACTTTGCTTCACATTTTTCCAATTAAAAAAATAGTTACAGAATGGATTAACCTTATTTACATTGAACCTTATGGGGAAATTTAACTTGGTTCATGACCAATTTGGGTCCCGACCAGAGTCCTGCAATGGATTAAGTTTGTGACCCAAGGTACCACTGTATCAGTAATGTAATATTTTTGCAGGGGCATAATACAACCGTATACTAGGGGTATTTTTCCTTCAGTGTATGCATGGTCTGGAGAGGTGAGACTGATAGACACTCAAGACAGAGCCTTAATTTCTCACCTCGGGGAGGTTAAGCTGGCTGCCTCATTAATGGCCTTTAGACAGTTTGTAAGAATGACTGAGTTTTGCAAAGCTTTCAGAAATTAGTGCTGCAGCTTGCATTTGGAGGGGCTTATTGCAATGACTGTATTTTATCTGCCTTGTTCAGCTGCCTTTTTCTGATCTGCATTTTTTAATTGTATGCTACCGCAAGCACTCATTGTCGAAGGAGTGATTCCAAAATAGATCATACAGCCAGACACTAAGGTGTAGCCTGAAGTCCAAGAGAATAATGGCATTCAGCCAGAGAGAGAATGTTGAATTGATATATTTGGTTCACAGGATATGGCAGCCCCTTGTGGTTTAAGTGACCCGTGGAGTCTGTTTTGCTAAGGCAGGCTGCTGTGGCATGTTGTGTTGTGTTATGTGAAACCTAGGAGGCAGGGGCTGTTGGATGGCTGGAAAACCATTGCGTAACCCTAAAACACGTCATGGGTTATTTGAAGATCGTCTTATCCCGAGACAGTGCTTGCTGCTTGTGTTTACACGCACAAGGGCCATCCCCCATGGTATGTTGTGAACTACTGGTACCATTTCATGGAGGCTAAAATACTTTGAGTGTGGGTGTTAAGTCAAAATAAAATGTGAACACACACAGCTCTATGAAAGTTTTAAAATAATTTTACCCTATATTGGTTGACTCTGTTAAATGTTGGCCTTAAAACGCACGATTCATAAAGAAAAGAAAAGCCATTTTGTGTTGATGACAATACTTTCCCACCCAGATTTCTGCTTAAAATTTCTGCTTGCTTTGCAGGTGGAAGAGCAACCTCATTATGAAGATAACCTGTATATGTATCTTTACTTTGTCATCTTTATCATCTTTGGATCCTTCTTCACCTTAAATTTATTTATTGGTGTCATCATAGATAATTTTAATCAGCAAAAAAAGAAGATAAGTATTCTATCACTTTTTTCTGGACATACTGAAAGAGGATTAATGATATGATTTAGCAGCTGTAGTGTTGTGTCTACTTTCAGAATTTACAGCTGATGATTTTCTTTTCCTTTTTGAGAAGACTTTTTATGGAGCTAG
Organism: Varanus komodoensis; assembly: GCF_004798865.1. Taxonomy (NCBI): domain Eukaryota; kingdom Metazoa; phylum Chordata; class Lepidosauria; order Squamata; family Varanidae; genus Varanus; species Varanus komodoensis. The sequence goes on along the minus strand of NW_025336598.1, from coordinate 30,817,797 downwards.
TTGTTTTTTCTGAGAATGCTCTGTTTCACCAAATCCAGTATTTTTATCTATAGCAAAAATAAACATACATGCTTTAACTGAAGCATGTATACTTATTGCTAAGGCTGAATGCTAAACAGTGAATTCTGAAACATTCAGCAGAAAAAGGAGCATGTGGTAAATAAAAAATATCAATACCTAAACTTTAAAAATTAAAAACAAACTTAAAGTTTCCCAGCATCAGTTTGCTAAAAAGTTTTAAACGAAGGAGGTGGAAACTGTTACTTTTAAAAAGAGAGAGAGCTTCTTCTGCCACCTCACACAAAATCATGGAGAGGCAAGGGGGAGACTGTGGCGTTGCTTGCTGCCAGGTCCTCACAGAAGGGGAAGACTTGAAATGGAATTGCAAATTTCATTTGTTCAAAGGACAGGGAGCAACACTGCATTTCCTCTCCTGTTCACTGCACAAGCTGGAGTGAGGCAGGAAAGCCACAGAAGGCTGGCTGGCTGGCTGGTTTTTCAAAGAGAAATGACAGGCACTTCCTCTTACAGTGCCATTTGGTGCCCCAACCCTTCTCCCCCCCCCACAGAACAGTACCATGAGTTTAGCACACACTGGTGTGGGGGAAACACAGAATATAACAAGTCATGAGATAAGTACTGTGAAGAAATCTGAGATCTAAAGGCAGAGATTGGATGGGGAGAATGGTTTGGGTAGGCATGAAGAGACCTGCCAGTGAGTCAGGAATTACAATGCTGGCGTAGGTTTCCCCCAGGATGCTCTGCCTTGTTAATGGTCTCACTTTCCCATCCATGCTATTGCCCAAGGACAGGCTGGTTGAAAGCGACTGCCCGTTAAGCACGACAATTCTTCTGAGTGAGTTTGTTGCTGCCATTTGAAAAAGAGGTAGCCGGTTGTAACCAGCTTTGATTCTGCCCTTTTACTTTGGAGGTCAAGACATCTTTATGACAGAAGAACAGAAGAAATATTACAACGCAATGAAAAAACTGGGCTCCAAGAAACCACAGAAACCAATTCCAAGGCCAGCTGTAAGCCTCAGTGTGATTTGCTTACTGTCATTTTTAATTTTATGCTGCAATTGGAATGTGCTTCAGTGATCATTAGAATGAAATGTTATGCGAAGTCACTATCATAGCTTTTAGTTTCTAGGTCTTTTTCCTCCCTTTCCTAAGTGAAGGAAATGGTGAACATACATTGTTGGCAAGTAAGAGCATGGTCACCACAGACACTGTTACTGTCTTTCTGTCAGCACCATGGGAATTATGGGAGTTGCAATCCAACACATCTGGAGAGAATTGGGTTGGGGAAGAATATCCTGGGCTTTGCAGATCAAGACTATGAGAGACTGAGAGAGCCACTAAGACAATTAGTTCGTGCATCAACATTGTCCAGCTGTACAGGAGGGATGATGGTGACACAGGAAATAGCCAGATGTTCCCCTCTCAGATGTTTCCTTCCAGGAGCAAGTAGCCCTTAACACACCTTGCTTTGATTTAACCTTAACTACTGTTCTACAGAGTGAATTTGCAAATGTTCTGTACAAAGTAAAACATGATATACAAATAATCAGATATTTTCTTCATCTACAGAACAAATTCCAAGGCATGGTCTTTGATTTTGTAACAAAACAAGCCTTTGACATCAGCATCATGATTCTTATCTGCCTTAACATGGTCACCATGATGGTGGAAACAGATGATCAAACTGATGCAATGGAAACAATTCTATACCGAATTAATCTTATCTTCATTGTCCTTTTCACTGGGGAATGTGTCCTGAAACTGATTTCACTCCGCTATTATTATTTCACCATTGGATGGAACATTTTTGATTTTGTAGTTGTCATTTTATCCATTGTAGGTAAGGAAAAACCCATTTCAATAAAGTATTACAATAGTGATTAGTGGAAATGATGTAGAGTTAATGGAATTTAGTTTGGAGTTTTCAGGCAAGTTTTAATTACATTTTAATTAATGAAGGTTTTATTTAACCTCCACTAATTTCCCTAGAATATATAGATCCCCTTCCATTTATTTGACAATTTATAACGCTGAGATGTTACATGCATTCCCAACTAATCTATTTTAAAATTTGATTTGCAGGTATGTTCCTGGCGGAGATCATTGAAAAATACTTTGTGTCACCCACCTTGTTCCGAGTGATCCGACTTGCCAGGATAGGTCGCATCCTGCGTCTCATCAAGGGCGCAAAAGGGATCCGCACGCTGCTTTTTGCCTTGATGATGTCTCTCCCGGCCTTGTTTAACATTGGCCTCCTCCTCTTCCTGGTCATGTTCATCTACGCCATATTCGGGATGTCCAACTTTGCCTACGTGAAGAGAGAGGTTGGGATTGATGACTTGTTCAACTTCGAAACGTTTGGCAACAGCATGCTCTGCCTCTTTCAGATCACCACCTCTGCGGGCTGGGACGGCTTGCTGGCGCCCATTCTCAACAGTGGCCCACCAGACTGTGACCCTGAAGTAGACCACCCGGGAAGCTCCGTCAAAGGAGACTGCGGCAATCCTTCGGTTGGGATCTTCTTCTTCGTCAGCTACATCATCATATCGTTCTTGGTTGTTGTAAACATGTATATCGCTGTCATTCTGGAGAACTTCAGTGTTGCTACTGAAGAAAGTGCTGAGCCTTTGAGCGAGGATGACTTTGAAATGTTCTATGAGGTCTGGGAAAAGTTTGACCCAGATGCAACCCAGTTTATAGAGTTCATTAAACTCTCTGATTTTGCCGCTTCCCTGGATCCTCCTCTCCTAATACCAAAACCAAATAAAGTTCAGCTAATTGCAATGGATTTGCCCATGGTAAGTGGTGACAGAATTCACTGCCTTGACATCTTGTTTGCCTTTACGAAGCGTGTTTTGGGAGAAAGCGAAGAAATGGACTTACTCCGAGTGCAAATGGAAGATCGGTTCATGCAAGCCAATCCTTCCAAAGCCTCCTATGAACCAATTACAACCACGCTAAAACGAAAGCAAGAGGAGGTATCTGCAGTCATTATTCAGCGAGCCTTTAGACGCTACCTTTTAAAGCAAAAAGTTAAAAAAGTGTCCTGTATTTTTAATAAAGATCGAATAAAACATGGAGACGATACTCTTATCAAAGAAGATATGATCATTGATAAGCTGAATGAAAATTCCACTCCTGAAAAAAATGATATGACACCCTCTACCACCTCTCCGCCTTCCTATGATAGCGTTACAAAACCTGACAAAGACAAATATGAAAAAGACAAAACAGAAAAAGAAGATAAAGCTAAAGATATCAGGGACAGCAAAAAATGAGCAAGTGAACCATGCCCTTTGTGACAAATTGTTTACAGCTCGAGAAAGTAAAGTATTATTTCAAAAGGACTCCCATAGGAGGTTTATGCCAAACTGACTGTTTTTGCACACATACACACACACAATAAAAATCTATAAATATATGTGTATATATATGTGTATATATATATATACATACAAATGTTAGATATATACTTAAGGTCAGTGCCTATTAGCAAGACAGTGACCCCTCGTCAGTCCAAAATGCTGCTCTGTAAAACAGGATGGCAAGCTTGACAGGAGGTTACTGTTTTTATTACCAGCTGACACTGCTGAAGAGGAAAGAGAAATGGCTACCCAGACTGTAGGGACCAGGGAAAGAGGTGCAAACCTAGAATTTATGTGTGTTTAACATAAAACACTCAAGTACAATAATTGTAATCCACTGTTTGCATTCCAACTGCCACATTTTTGCCATATTTTTACAAAACTCCGTGTTGGTGAGGTTGTCTTTTTTTAATTCACAGGTTGTTTACTATTATACGTGACTATTTTTGTAAGTGGGTTTTATGTTCTTGGGGTGGGTGGGTACAGGGTCAAGGACCAGCTGTTCTGTCTGCTTCTCTTGTAATGTACAGACAGAAGGTGATTTGCATGAAGGCATGCTGCACTCATAGACCATGCATGGAAACAAATAAGACTTCTTTGCACAAGAGTTTTAAATACTTCCATGTTTCAGGATGGCTCCAGATTCTGAGGTGCTTAATAACAGTATACATCTTTATGTCTCATCCTGACAGTTCTTAATGTGCCTGTAAGTCTCACAAAATCAACCGTTACCCAACAGAGGCGGCCCCCTCCCTGCCTCAGAATGGTACCGAATTGCAGTGAGGATAGGAACATACCTAGCAGTGCAATGCTACACATGCTTCCTCCGAAGCAAGCGCCACTGAGGTCAATGGGGTCTTCGCCCAGGTAGTTGGTACGGGATTGCAACTAAATTTAAATTTGAGTGGGGGGACGGGTGGGGTGGCCTTCAAGTGTTCTATGGGAAACAAAACACGTCCGTTCACTCATCTGGGACTGGCCAAAAGAGGGTGGAGAAAAACTGGACATTTTCGTTTGTTTTTGCTTTCTCCTGCAGTATTGTTTAGCCATCTTCTGCTCTCAGCAAGGTTGACATCGTATGTGTCAATGAGAAAATGCTGTCTGTGTAAATAGTTACTTTTGACCCTGTGGTGCATGTTTGAGCAAAGAAATAAAGGAGCTGGGCACAATATTCATTGCATCAAATATGTACCACAATAAGTGTAGTTCGCAAGCCTTGAACAGGAAAATATGATGTATTCCTTACCATTATAAGTAGTTTGGAGGCTATCACTGATGCATGTTGTTTATCTTGCCTTCGCTGCTGTATTTTTCTTGGATTTATTCAGAAATCTAATATGGGAAGCCATATGTCAGTGGTAAAAGTGAAACAAATTGTTCAACCAGGCATCATTCATCATTTCATCACGCAAGAGTTTGCGGCTATCGGGATGGGGTGGGGGGTGGGGAAGCTTCTTGCTCTGCCCTGACTTATTTTATTCTTCTCTTGAATTTTAAGTGAGTATTGTACAGTGTGTAGCCAGCTGTACACATCATATTACAAACAGCTTAATCTGTTCAAAATACATGGTTAGATTTTTCTAAGGAAAAATATAAATAGTGTACAAATCTCATTCAATTTTATTTTTCAGCATTTTGTACATAAATGACAAAGCAAAACTGATCTTCAGGTCGATGTCAAAGGCAGTTGTTACTTTCTGTCCATAGCACTTTTTAATTGAAGAACTTCACAAAGTGGGGGTGGGGTGGGATCAATGACAGGAGAGGATGGGAATAATGTTGGGTTCCTGGGTTGCTTTTTTAATTAGTACTGTATTTTTGCACACATCTTAATGTGGTTTTTCAGACTGAGTCCAAAATGCACTTGCTTCCAAATAGCTATAACTTGTAATTGAAATGTGGTGGGAAAGATTTGTTTGGAATCCTAGCACTGCCTGCATCAGCAATTAGTCCGATTATTCATAAAACCCTTGATCTTTTCCAGTGTTTGTTTACATAGACTATTCTTGTTGATTCATGCTGCACTAGAAGTCTTCTAAATATTATATGCGGTTCCACAATTATAATTTTTCCCTCCCACAAGAACCAAGTAGCGAACCTGTATATCTGATCACACTGGGACATTTTTTGTATTCCATTCACAAGCAAAAATTAAATGTTAATTCCTCCTTTTATTGAAACCGTTGACTTTGTGTGTTGGTGAACTGCATGCAGGAAAATGCTATTACCATAAAGAACGGTAAGCCACATTACAGTTGAGCCAAAAGAATAAAGACTTCATTCTTTTTTATTGTACTTGACGGTTCTCTCTTTGTTTTTACTGAAAATGTCTTATGGGGATGACATTCTGACCATAAAGATATGCTCATAAACAGAACAAAAATAAATGGTTCTTCCTGTTTCAAACCTAAATGCATTACTGGAACATGAATCACGTTTGCCACAGAGATGACACTGGAAATGGATCCCCGTCACAGCCATAAAGCATACAATAACTTATTTAAATCCATTAAAACTCCAAACCCATGCTGATGGCAACATTGCAGCTCACTTTCATGATGAGTAGCTAAACAGATTTTCACTCTACTTTTCTGATCTTTTACTGGTTTAAGCTATACATACATCTTGAGCATTACTCTTCATTTTGTATATACTTGATTTTCAAGTTAATGGATTTGATCCAGGATTTGCCTTCTGCATTTTCCATTCAAGAGGAAAAAAGTCTTCTCATGTGACACATCCCTCAGCCATCTTTGGGGAGCTCCTCCCACATACTTCACAGCTGACTCTGATACTCAGCAGGGTCTCCTGAATGCCTGCAAGCATTTTCAGAGGTATTAGGGGCTGCCACGGGAAGGAAAGGGTGAAGAAATGCATGTCCACGAGGTCAAGTGATTCAGGTTAGAAGTGGATCCAAAGTGTGAACTGATTCCACTCTATAGCATATGGAAGTTCTATCCATAGCATATATGTATTTAAAGCATTTTGGACTGGTGTTCAGATGAAAGGCACCCAAACAGCATGTTTAAGACCCAAGCTAAAAGACATGTCAGAAATGGAAAACGGGGATGAGGGAAGAAGAAGAGCAAGTCTTCTCAGGCACCTGTTCTTAATATTGCTGAGTACTTGCAATAAGCAGTTTGAAGGGAAAGAGATCAGACAAAGAGGAGTGAAATGGAAATGGACCCTCAGCACCAGCCACAGACAGTACCTGTTATTAGACTATTTCAGTCTCTGATGGCCCAACTGCTCATGAAAGATCGTTCATGTTGCTGTTATCAATTCATAAAATGCATGTGTAAAAGGAGCCCCTGTATTACCCAAAGTTCCTAAATACTGTGTTTCCCCGAAAATAAGACACTGTCTTGTATCTTTTTTTGGCTCACAAAAACACACTAGGTCTTATTTTCAGGATAGGTCTTATTTTTGGGGAAACACGGTAATCTGCTCTCCATTTTCGGACTAATCAGAGATCCAACTGCTTCTCTTTGCAGTAAGCTGTAAGATTCTTGCTGCACGAGTCCTCTACGATTTTTTTCTTGTACTCAACGGAATAGCCCTTTCTTTTTGCACCCATCTTGTCTGGGGGTCAAAATAATATTCTATTTAAATCTACCATTAAATACGGTATCATACCATAATACTGTATGGGTAGAAGACTTAGAAGACAGGAGTGAATGGCAAAGTTAAGAATAGGGTGATCAGGGCAATCGGGTGCCGTGCCGTACCTTCCCGAGAGCAATTTGGTCACCAATCACTGGCCAGAATGAGCGAAGCGCGCTTTCACTATCGACTCCTTGCAGGCGGAGTGCATTTGGTATCACTCCGCCTGTGACAGGAGCCGGCACTATAAAGGAAGCTCTGCTTATGTGGCTCTGCAGGGAGCAGAGAAAGCAGAGCCGCATAAGCATGTTTCCTCCATAAAGTGCGTTAAGTTAAAAAATAAAGTTTAAAAAGGCTCTTTATGTTCCCCACTGACCCTGGGAATAAACACAGCTAGGTCTTGTTTTCGGGGTAGGCCTTATTTTCGGGGAAACACGGTATTACATATGTATTTTCACCCTGGTTAAAATTATGCTTCTGTGCTGCTTCCTCTTCCTCCTCATCTATGCATACTTTATGCATTGTTTTTTCCTCCAGCCACAAACAATGCTCTGTTGACTGTGCTGCATGATTCCTTCCCACATACCCCATTTCTGCTCTCCCCACTCAATCAAGGGTTAGAATCGAGGTAGCTGCAGAGGGAGAGCACGCATGCATGCCACCAGCAATGGCTTTCGGCAGCAGCTGTCCGCCAGGGACTGGGCAGCAGCTATCTCCGAGTGATGAGGGTGGCGGCGGCCCTCTAGGCTTGTCACTTATGGCAGTGCCTAGAGCCAAATTGTCACTGTCACATCGAGACTGTACCAGAAGGCAGAGGGCTCAGTGCTGACTCTGCTCTGCGGTGCTGCTTACAAGAGATGCACGCTGGGTGGCCAGAATGGGAAAATGAACGTCCTGATGGGTATGTTTAGATCTACTTTAACAGCAATCCTGTAACTGAAACAGAAATTCGATGCATCTCACCATAGTGGAGAAGACTGTGAACTAGGGGACTGGCGTGCCCACTCAGATGGCCATCCAGGCTCCAGTGGCTGACGGGCATGGCCCCAGCAAAGATCTCCCCACTGATGGTTCTTTAAACCAGATTAGGACTGGATGGCCAGTGGCTCCCTATGAACCCACCTGGCCCCTGCGGTCGTCATCTGAGGCCCTGCTCTGTATTCACCCCCACTCAGTGAAGTAAAAGGGGAGACGGCAAACCAGAGGACCTTTTCCATGATAGCACCCCAACTGTGGAATCCGATCTCACGGGAGACTGGACTGGCAGAATCTCTCTCTGCCTTCAGACACAGCTAAAAATGTTCCTGCTCCCAAGTGTTTTGATGGGTGAACTGGCAGGTTTTTAATGTTTTTAATTGGTTTTTATTGTTAATTGTTGCTGCTGTATCGTGATTTTATGGCAGCCATTTTATCTTGTTAATTTATGCATCATTTTATTTTACTATCTTAGGTTGTTTTAAATCGGTTTAATATATTAACGCGCACTTTATGCCCCCTCCCTCTCCTCTTATTTTATCTTACATTTTAATATTGATCTCATTGGTTTTACTGTTATATTTATTGATCTTATTGTTATTATTGGTTTTATTGTGAATTGTTTAATTATCCTGCATGTGTTGTGAGTCACCCAGAGAGCCTATGGCTAATGGGGTGGTGTACAAATTGAATGAATGAATGACTGTCTTCTATAAAGAAGGACCCATGACCATCCATGAGTGAATCCATAGTTCAAGGAAGGATGTCACATGACAAGCTTCTAGCACATTCTCAAGGTTAATACTCTGAAAACAGAGACTTCTGGGACAGCGGCACATCAGCCTTGCTTCAGTATAGCAGTGTTAATACTGGATTATCACTATCCACCTTCATGGCATTGGTCCTTATCCAGATGCCCCACTTTTGGCAATTAGTTTATCTCCTCTGGCCTCACTGACTCAGGGTCAAATGTAGAACTACCCACTTCAGCAATGCCACAATATCGTATGCTATGCTGGCTACATGGCAGGGGCACTAGGACAGAGCTGGAGTTAAATAGACCAGTTGAAAATCAGGGTGCAAAGTGTTCAGTAAGCTGCAAATGCTGAACCATGTGCTGCTGTGTATCCCCCGCAGGTGGATAGTTTGGTGAATGCATGAGGGGCTAACTTGATCACCACCAGGAAGGGAGACCTACCAAAGACCCATCAAAGTTCCTTGGAGATTTCTAAAGGAGGAGTGGGATCTGACTGCGATCCCCTCTTTTCCCAGGGTGCATAGGGAGACCTCTTTTCCTGCCCCTCCAGAGAAAGAGAAATTAGTTACCTGAGTTCCAACAACAAGCATCCCTGCTCCTTCTACCTCAGACCACACGAAATGCAAAGATACCAGTCTTGCTAAAGGAGTCTCAGGATTCTTGATGACCAAACCTTCTTCCCCCACAACTTTCCCAGTTATAATGTGGGAGGAAAGATATATTTACTATCAGGATAAAGACTGAAGATAAAAGCTAGGATCTGTTTTGGATGTCCCAAGCAAATGTAGGAACAACAGCATCCCATAGCATGCTCACTAGATGACAAAGAAGCAGCCTGTGAAAGAGAAAATAACCCTCTACAGCATGAATAGGCAAGCCATGGGCTGCAGAAGTGTGACCCTGAGATGTAGGATGCATGGCCCCTGTGTTCCTCTTGCCACAAAAGCTTCCTCCCAGCATGTACCGATCGGAATACAGCTTCTGCAACCCCAACAGCTGCCTAGAAGCAGCTATGCTGGCCAGCCAGGACTGCAGTAAGGACACAACAACCTTGCAGAAGCCAGGCATGACTTCTTCTAGGCTTCCGTTAACCAGACTCAAAGGAATCCCACAGACAGAGGAGAAGACAAGCTGCCTTAGCAATTCTGGCATGTTTGAATTTCAAAGGAAGTCTAAAGCAAAAATAGGATGTGTGGAGAGATGCACTCGGTGGGAGGTTGCCCCATTCTGGAAATGGGGAAAAAAACACCAACGTCCTGGGACAACAAAACGGGGGTTGCTATGTGGCACTTGGCACCACATTGCATGTGATATGAGAAAAGCCACCAGTATCAGAGGGGGATGTTGATTTCCCATATGCTATCAAGTGCGACTTGCTAAAAGGAGCATGTGCAAGTCCAAGGGCCAGAAGAAATCTATAGCCAAATAGGCTGCATTTGACGAGATAAGCAAGCCCCCGCATGGACACTCAAGAAGGCGGATGGAGCTACTGCGATGAAGCTCCAAAACAGAACAGATGGGAAAGCTGGCAACAGTCTTGTTTCTTCTGTGAATTAGACCAGGGCTCCTCACATTGTCACTGCTAAGAACGATCTCCATACAGAAAGCTGTCCCTATCCAGGAGCAGAGGCTCTCCACCCAGGCTGGAATTTTCCTGTCAGCATAAATCTTTTTTTTTAATAATAAGTCTTATTTGAAATTATAATCCTAAAAACAAAGAAAAACTAAAAAAACAACATCAATCAGCAAAAACATTGGGCCTGCTGGGTCAGCCCCCACATTTTTTTCCATTTATGATAACTTAAAAACATATTTAAATCTATACGAACTCCCGTTTCTCTAGCCAATAATAAAAAGAGTCCCAAGTTTGACAGAACTCAGTATCTTCCTTCTCCTTCAATGACAAAGTCAATCTATCCATTTCTGCACAGTCCAAGATCTTTTTTAAAATCAGTTCATCGGTGGGTAGTTCTTCACTTTTCCAGTGTTGAGCAAATGCAATCCTCGCCACAGTAATTACATGTAAAATCAGATACACGTCTTGTATACTAATGTCCACAGATATAATGCCTAATAAGAAGACTTCAGGTTTAAAAGCTAAAGGTTTTTGTAACATTTCCTCAAGCCATTTATGTATTTTAATCCAATACTTTTTTGCGTTATCGCAGGTCCACCACATATGATAGAAAGTACCCAGTTTATGTTTACATTTCCAACATCCATTTGACATATTTGGAAACATCTTAGCTAATCTATATGGTGACAGATACCATCTATAAAACATTTTATACAGGTTTTCTTTATACGAAGTTGCTAATGTTACCTTAACATTTCTCTCCCACAGCTTTTGCCATTTTTCTAATTCAATATTGTATCCAAAGTTTTGTGCCCACGTTATCATGGTTTCCTTAACCTGTTCGTCTTCCATTCTCCTATCAAGTAAGAAATTATATCATCTTTTAATCCTTTGCTCATCTGATTTAAGCATCACCTGATCAAATGCTGTTAAATCCTTATAAAAGCCCCACGCTTTATAGTCCTTGGCATATCTCGATTGTATCTGCACCTTGTTGTCAGCATAAATCTTTGTGGTGGGTAAGCTGGTGCATGCTGGTAGCATGCAGAACATTTCCCAAACTGCTTGTCGCTAGAAGCAATTTAAAGAAAGTTCAATTACGTGTACAAAAACAAGCTTTCTGCCCATCTTTTCTGCTGTTCCAGAAAGTTGGTATCCCTCCTACACTTTCGGCTTCTGTTGTTGCTGCTGAGTAACCATATCTTATGTCTAATGGGATAGGGTACCCTACTGGGAAAGTTCATGTTGTTTTTATGTCGTTTCTCTAGGCCACTTTCCTTGGTGGCAAAGTATGGAAGGATTTACTCATTCTGTATCCAAGAAGACAAGCTAAATTCTCCTCCCCATTTTTCGGCTGAACTGGAAGGCGTCAGATTTTGACAGCTTCTAGGTCACCCATGCCAAAGAGCATCGGAGCATCTCCCACAGTGTAACTGAATCTCCGGTAGCCATTTAAAGGGAATGGACCTCCTCCAACGATGAAACGCCCATGCTCTTTACACCAGCAATCTCAAACATCCCTTGCTTGGGCCAACCTGGCCTCGTGAACATGTATTCTCTCCTGTAACTTGACTTTTAATGCTCACAGCAGTCCATGCGCATCAGCAGGCCATCATGATGAGAGTACAGTGGGCCAAAGGTCCGCCATTTCTGATAAGCACAGATGACACTCTCTCACAGTCCTCCTACCCTAGAAAATGGTGAAGTAACTAAAGCTCACTGGAAGTGAAAAAATCTCCCCTACATGAGTATGTCTAATGGGACAATCCTGTGCATGTTCAGACTGAGAAACATCCTACAACTTGCAGCATCCTCTAGCCAGAGTGGCTAGCTGGGAAATGATTGGAGAGATACACATTTTTTCTGTCTAAACATGCATTAGTTTCAGCATTCATAGGACTGTCTTTTAGCTGGTGGCTTGAAGTCTTTCCAGAATTTTGAAGAGATCAGCTATTGACATCTTGACACAACAGAAAAGTTAGTCAGATAGTAAACTGTCAAATGATATGGCTTCCTTTCCTCTGAAAGGTACAAATGGATGCAGATTTCTCTTCTTGCAGTGCTAACCATACTGCGCTTCAGTGGGGAGCCGCTGAGGTGCCACCTCTGGCCATGGAGCTCTCCAAAAAGTGGACAATGGCACACAAAAATGGCAGGCGGGTGGGTGGACTTACTGGCCCTTGCCAGTATATCCAGTGGCCAGGAATGCTGGGAGCTGAGGTTCCAGACACCCTTCTGTCCACCCCTCTCCTAAAGAAATCCCTTTATTTTTGTGCAATATGCACTTTAGAATTGACAGCACAATCCCTACAGTGGGGACTTGGATCCTCATTATTTGCTGATGAACTATAAGAGAGTCCCGTGTTTTTACCATAGCAGATTATTGTGTGCCGAAAGGGCTTTCTCTGGGTTTTATATGTGATGTTATTTGATTTTTCTGCCACCCAGTGAAGGTAATACTATTTCAGATAATAAAACCGTTATATTGAAATATTCGGAAATCACTGCATTTCCCATGGGAACCTTACATTTATGAATTCTCTGCTCCCCCCTCCCTTCACCCCGCACAGGCAAGGCACTGCTTTTGCAAACTCAGCCAAGCATTTCTGACATGAGAAACTTGGACAAGGAACAATTTGCCAGCAAACATGTTCCACTGTAACACTGGGATGCCTTGACTGACTTTTTGCAGTTTCTATGGCAACCAGAGTTTTTGGATCTGCAAAGAATAAGGCGATGTGTGATCATTTTTCTTTGCAATAGGAAAAAAGGTTGACTAATCAAAGAAAATTAGGAAAGATACTGCCGTGTTTGAATATTAATCACAAATATTCTCATCATAGGATCACAACATGCGTATCACACACACACACTCTTTCTTGCTCTTTCCCAAACATTTAACCTCCTTTTAATTCCTCATTTAGTTAATGCAAAGAGCTAGTAGCAAATATTTGCTGCCACCAAATATTCACAGCTATTTTAGTTTTCCAGAAGTCAAAATATTGTGTATTTGTAAGAACAGTAATTAGTGCCACAGACATGAATGACTCAAGCCTTTGCTCCATGCAGCTACATCTCTGGAGTCCCCAAAGTGTGGACTTTGGACTAAAGTCTTGTTCAAATGTAAAGTTTTCCAGACACTTTGTGGCTTCAGGTGCATGTGTTGTGCAATGCTGTGTGTGCTTGCACAGAAGTTAATCTCACTTGTGTTTAGCTGGGCTTATGACTGGGAGGATTCAAAGGATTACAGTCTTAGGAGACCATCGTGAGCCATGATACCGACAGGTAATTTTATTCCCTGGGCTTCAAGAGTTCACCCCTTTGGATGGGGTGTGAATCATACAGCTGACATTTCTTGTGTCTCCTTCCTCCTCATTTACTTTTTTACTATCTGGCCCAGAAACAGAACAGAAAACACACCCAGGTCAAGGCATGCAATACACAAAGTCATCCAGATCATCTGGATCAGTGTCTCACATCAACATCTTTGTGCTATGCACATACTGCCAAGCACCAGATCTGGGATTTTAGTCTATATAGAGACTAATGTCTATAGAGACTAACGTAAGATATACTGTCATGGTGGGGCCCATGCAAAACCCTGTACATTCAAGAGCATCAACCTTATTTTTATTAGATCCCATTTTTACACAGAACCAATGGAAATGCAACATGCTTGTGTGCGTTTTCTCTCTGCTTGTTCTGGCAGAGAGAGAGCCCTTGGAACGTTCTCAACTTACTAAATGTTCCAATGGTCCTAAAATATCGGCAGATCCCTGATTTACCATATGTGCCTTGGGTTGACCTTGGCTATAGCAAAGCAAATCGTAAAAAAGAATCTTTATTTGAAGCATATTCTGGCTCACACTCGAACGTGATTTCCCTTACAAAATATACAGAATCATTAAGCAATTAAGGGTGCAATCCTGTGCAGAAAGAACTCCTACAACTCCCAGCGTTCCCCAGCTAGCCATACGAGATGGACTATGTCAGGAGGGGTAGGAGTTTTGGCTGTCTAGACAGACCTGGGACTGTGCCCTAAACCAGTGCTTGGATTCTGGTAAGCATGGAATGCACTCATGCACCCTCAGCAATTCTGCCCTTAGCGACTCCAAGGGAACTGATGAAGACTAATGTCAGTTGGCGAACAAAGCAGATGTCTTCTCGGAGAAATTAGGATAAAAATACGATATTTTAAAAATGTATGGTGACTGTAGAGACAGTTCCGCAATGGCTGTCCTTTGGCTGTTCTTAAGAGGCCATTTTGTGTGCGTTTCAGGAATACCTTGCAAGATCCCATTATGCATGGCAAGCCACACCACTAACTGTGTTTTATTTTCATTCCAAAGCATTTTTAAAAGCTAAATATTTCCAGCTGCAATTCTCAATCTTGCCTGTACATTCTCCTATAATTAGGTATTGCCACCACAGATTTAATTAAACTCACCATACTGTTCCAACTCTGAAATAGCATATAAAAAAGTTCTAAAGGTAAAAACATCTGGATTTTATGGACATGTATCAACAGAGTAACTTTTATTGTCTATAAAAATTTAACAGAGAATAAAATACTTTTAATAAGTTTGGGTTAACTATCCTTCTAATTCTGCAACAGGAACATCATTCTTATTCATTGCTAAAATATATGTTATTTTAATCTCTGCATTCCTCCATGGATAGGGGTAGTTCCCACACATTTTTGGGTTTGTTTTTCAGTGTAACTTTAGGATATGTGGGACATGGAAGGCACATAATAACTGAAGGAAGTTTTTCACAAATCTCAGAACCGAACATCAGTCTTCCTTAAAGTAGAACCACTGGGATTTAAGTCAGAGGAATACTGGATGCAGCTCAAGGTTAGGAGAATCTTGAATCTCTCCTTCTTAAGAAAAGTTACAACTTGTCATGTTGCCATTGTCTTTGTATTTTCCTACACCAACTGCCAGTACATGATAATACAAATCTGGAAGAATTTAATCATACCACTGTTTAGGCATCAAGACTGGATTTAGGTCTGGGAAACCAATGCTCATCTCTGGCATCAATTCTTTATCTATAAACTAGTAATTAATACAATAATGGACCATCCAGAATTTCTGCAAAGGCAAGCAGAAGAAAGATAGTAAAATGTATTTCAAATTTAAAGAAATAAATAGCCTCACCTGTAGGGCCTGTAGGCTTTGGAACTTTGTTTTTTTATTTATTAAGAATATAAGAACCTAGGAAAAGCCCTGCAGGGTCAGACCAAGGGTCCGTCCAGGCCAGCACTCCACTCCGTACAGACGGTGGCAAACCAGCCAGCTGCCCGCAGGACCCCTCAAGCAGGATGGGTGCAAGACCCCTCCTGACCCAGCTCCTCAGCCACTGGTCAGCGCAGGCAGGCCGCCTCTGGGAAAGGAGGCAGCACATGGCCAGCGAGGCTAGTAGCCACTGACAGCCTCCTCCCTCGTGGATCTCTCCAATTCCTTTTTGAAAACTAACCTGATGGGCAGCCACCATCACTTCCCATGGCAGTGAATTCCATAGTTTATGCTGTATAAAGAAGCACTTCCTTTTATCTGTCCTAAACCTCCCACCAGTCATCTTCATGGAATAACCCAGGGTTTGAGGGATAGGAGAGATGGAGAATAAAGGTCTTCTTCTCTACTTCCTCCACACCATGCTTTACTTTAAGCACCTCTATCATGTCTCCCCAGCTCACCTTTTTTCTAAGCTGAACAGTCCCACTCATTGCAGCCACTTCTTTTAGGTGAGCTGTTCCAGCCCCCTGATAATTTTTGTCGCCCTTCTCTATACTTTTTTCAGCTCTGCTCTGGGAGCCCTTCTTGAAGGAGATTAGGAGAGTGGCTACTTGTTCATCAACACTTAAAAAATGTCCCAAATGTGTTCATGTTTTGTTTCTTAACTTAAGTGGACTTGCACAAGTGCACACTTCCACACTTTTATTGGCCAAGAATAGCTTGCTTCAGAGCACAGTATCCTGGAAGGGGTGGGGGGATGTGTCTTCTGCCAATCTGCAGAAGCCATCCCTCATTGACATTGATCCAGAGATGCTGCCAAGAGCTTTTCACTTTCATTTGTATTTGACAGCTGCCAAAAGAAACCAAAGCCACAAGTACTTTTGCTTTTTAAAAAGGAGTGGCCACTTGGTCACCCTTTTTTCAGCAAGATCCTCAAGATTCAGGTAGCTGTTTATATAGAACTTGCTCCTCTGAGGGTCTTCTCACATTGCTGCCCTTTCCTGAAATTCTAGGTGCTTAGGAAGACAGAAAAGAACAAGCCACCCCCTGACAGGGGATGTCAGTTTTAACAGCCAAATCCAGCTCCTTTTTAAAGGGAGTTGACACGTTCCGCCATGTTGTTTTGCAGGGACACAGGCAAGCATTCTCAAACAAAACACCTCAGGGTAATACCAATGCCACATCTGTATTGTTGTCTTGCTCATGGGGAATTCTGTTAAGGAACATTCTTGGGATGCTTCATGCTCATGGAGGCTGCTACATGCAACAGAAAAACCTCCTTTTCCCCTTACAAAATAAAATGGGAAAGGAAATATCCTGAGCTGCACCTCATATTAAAGGTAAGGCCGCACCCTCTTCCCAATCCTGTGTTACACTGCGCATGCTAAAGGTGTATCTGCCTGAAGGGCTGGTGTCTGCCCGAAAGATGGACTCAACCCGGGAAAGTCTCAATCTTTGCAGGCCTTAAGATGCCAGAAAATGTTGAGCAGAAACTTGCATCCCTGCACCACCTAAAAACCTTCCATGATCCAGATGCATAACAGCTCAGATGTCTTAAACTGATCACTAGAGGTCACCCCATGAACGTGTCAGATTGGATGCTTAAGGTATACATCAGTGAGTAATTCATCCGACCGTATCAAAAGGTGATTCTTGGAAAATCTTTGCGTTTTACCAAACTTGTGATAATATTTGAAAAAGGTACACATAGTGTGTGTGTTTGTGCATGTGTATACATCTTAAATGCACACTTAGGAATGCACATTAATCAAAAGCTGCATTTTCATGCCTTTTGTCCATGGAGGGGGAAGCACAGAAAGAAGCAGGCAGTTTTCCCATTCAAAATATCCACTACTCCCCTAAAAACGGGCCAAAAAACATATCGCACACCAAATTGGGTTGTTTCAGCAGCCTCACACATTCTTGGTTCTTCCCTCGCTAGCAGGCAGCAGGCGGTTTGTCAAGGAGTTGTGTTCAACATTCCATCTTAAAGAGGATCAGGGAGGCCTCCGATTCTCCAGTGCAGGGCAGAGAAAAAATGGAGATGATCTGTGCCTCCCCACCCTGCTGCCCTGCATTCTTCACATGGTGGGCTTTGCTGCCATCTAGCAGGGATGCTTTGAAGCAGGAGGGAAGGAGGCTCGCGAAACCGGAAGATGACTTGCACCCTGCCCTCCCCAGTCTCCCCTCTCCTTCCACCAAAATGTCCTTCCCTCCATTCCAGTGTCACAGTGCAGTTCCTTCTGTGTGAGCCGCAAGGGAGCAGGAGGGGGTGACATTTCCAAATCCCCCCCCCACAACTTTGGAGTGCCATCCCCCGCCTTGGAAGGGGGACGCCAAACAATCCTATGGCCCCTCAAACAATGGCTATGGACTATAGATTGCCTCCTCCAAGAAAAGTATTCTCCCATCTTTCAAGGGCCATTTGGACTGGAAGTACACATCATTATTCATGGCAAACACTTGAGCAATGTGTGTTATTGTTTACCTTGGCCATCTAGAAATATTGGTTTTTTGCAGATATAATTAATAAACCATATCATTTGATCAATACTTTCAAAGTTGATTAGAGGAAGATGATGCTGATGATGATCGCCCTCTATTTGTAACATGCTTTTCCCTCCCAAAGGAAACCCATTTTTGATATTAAGAACCAATAACATTAAGAACCCATTTGCAATCTCTTTGTTTTGCTTCATGAGTGATGAACAATTTCTAATAGCCAATGTACATTTTTCAAAGCATGGACCTAGCAAAAAATGAAAGATGGCTTAAAAAGCCTAGCTGTCATCGCAGTCCTTCTTGGTTAAGTGTATTTAGAACTGTTCATTTCCATAGGAAAGTTAAATGCAAGCCTAAATTTATCTCATATCGAACAAATATGCTTGGAAGCATTTAATTGGACCAGCTTGTGATCACTGACTGAAGTGATGCAGAGTATGAATGTTCTGAAATATGAATGTTCCGTTCATGAAATTTAATCTATGAAACCTCTTCCATGCATGCCCTTGATATTTCAGTCATGGGTGAAAAATGTGTAAATATGAATTAGAGCTCAGAGACAAGTGCATTCTGCTGATGTGCTCAGCAGTCCTGCCTTTCAGCACAGACCTGGTAGAGTTTTCCAGATCTCCCTGCAATGCCCTTGAATTATCACGGTGTGTGGCTTCTGCTGCAGCAAGAATGGAAATGGCGAGCCTTGGAGACAAGCTTTCATCCATTCGTGTGGCTCTCCATTGATCTCTCCCCACCAAAATGCCACTGGGATTCCTCTAATCCTACGTCTTCTTGTGTTCCAATCTGCATCATGGTCTTGCTTCATTAAAACTACTATAAATCAAATTTCAGCATCTTCCCTTGGCACCTGACTCCCTCATTCCTCTCTTATGCAACAAATCACTTCTTCCAAACTTTGGGCTGGATTCAGAAATGGGTCAGCATCGAAATAACCCATCGGTTCCATGGGCTGCAAAATAAAGCCAAATGCTCCTTCCATCTTGCAGACACTTGGTGTTTGTTCTATTTGATGCTTATCATTATTATGCACATGCTTTGGTTTTATGTTTTATACTGTTATGTTTGTACACTGTTCTGAGAGAGTCTGCTAAAGATCGGTTAATAAAAACTTTAAATAAGTAATAATAAATAGATATTAGACATTGCAGTTCTGCCCTTGCAGATCAGCCTCACTTCCGCAGGCAGTGGTGAGCCCAAGGGCTGTTCACCTAGTTTGTCCTTTCATGTCATCATCTGAACTTTTCCCTGTATGTCAGCATTAGATTGTAACTGCAGCCCAAGTCATTCTTCTGGTTTCTCATTAACTGCACTGAATTAATTCCATTTGATTGAGAACGGGTGTCTTTATTCCAGGAAATAGTGGAAGGTGAGGACAACTCTGGTAAATAGGTATAACGGGACCTAGACAGGGTACATTCAGAACTAGAGTGCTTCAGTAACAAGCAAGGACAGGACTAAGCTGGGGGGAAAGCTTCAAGAAGCAGAACAAAACAACAAGGCAGATGTGATACACAGCATGAACGTGCCAGACTGATGTAGGCTTGCTTGCTTGCTTGTTTAAGCGCCAAAGGGAAACGGTAGCCTGCTGCTGCAGTCCTCTATGAATCTTCCTGAAATAGGCTCCCACTGGACTCCCGGGAGGGAGGAGGGGCTACTCCAGAGCAGGCAGGTACTATGCATTGATTAGAATTTTAGGAAAGCATTTGGAACAGGCACCAGATGGGAACATACCGCTCCTAAATACTTTGCATTCATCTATACTGGTTAAAGGAAAAAGAAAATGCACCCCCACCACCACCATCACTGGCTGACCATCAGGCTAGAGACAAAGGGCTTTCCTGCACAGGGCATTCCTGGTGCACTCTTAATGCCTCACACCTGGTTGTTTAGGTGTTCCTTAGACAGTGGCTTTCAACCACTGGTCCATGGACAGGTGCCGGTCCATAGGAGATGTCTTGCCAGTCCATGGCAGACCGCATCCCTCTTGCCACAGCCAGGTTTGGGGGCTGGCTGTGCTCCACCACCTCTTGCTCAATTGGCATCGTGTTCGTGAGGGTGCGCCAGTGCCACTGGGGGGTGGGGGGAGGGCAGAGACGGCTTTATGTCTGCCTCAGTGGTCCCCAAAGTGCTTTTCTTGTTTTCACTAGTCCCCAGCTGTGGAAAGGTCAAAACCTACTGCCTTAGACAACATAATGACACTCCTGTTTTGCCTCTATTTTTAAAGGGTAACTTTTTTAGAGGGTTTCTTTTTTAGGGTATGGAAAAATGTAGTATTGCTTCTGAAAGTAAAAGAATTGTAAAAGAAAATTTGTGTAGAGGTCAAATCTCAGTTCTGCAATGAAATGGAAAATAGATTCAGTGGATTAACAGCCTAATGACAAGAAGTTGCAAGGAGCCAGTAAATTTCTCTGGGATCAAATTAGGGCCAAGAATATCCACTTCTGAGGATGCGAAAGACTGCTTGACACATGCTAGCTGCAGCATGGCAGCTATTCAGCAGTTTTGCCATGCTGCAAAGGGATGCCCCGGTATAAAGCTATCAATTTCGTACTAATGATGTTGGTGCTTCCAGAGAGAGAGAGCTCCTAGCACTGCCAGTCCAAAGAAATTGTGCAGCCAGCTATTCCGCCTTTCCCTACTTGATAGATTTTCTCTGGTAAGAAAAAAGATAGCAGAAACTGTAATTCATATCCCATCGACCCTCTGTCTAACATTTTTAGGGCGCTGGAGAGGTTGCTGTCCAGAAGATCACCAGGGGAAGTATGCTTCTGCTAAATGAGTTGCTTGTGCCTAAATCTGTATTGAATTCATTGAGTGGAGGGGTGAATCAGAAATATGTATTATTTCTATAAGATGTGGAATTGATTCAGATAGTCACACTGAGAATAGCCCTGTTGAAATCAGTGGGATTTAGATGAGTAATGATTAATTTAAATTTGATTGATTCCAATGGGTCTTCTTCAAGCAAGATCATGTCTGGATCCAACCCATGACCACATGCAGATTTATAATATGGGCCAACTTAAGACCCTGAGTCTTTAACATGGTCTTCCTCTCAATGCTGATAGAGGTAATGCATGGTATTTCCACATTCATTTTAAGCAGTGCACATGTCAACCCACAAGTAGGCACAAGTAAACTGTGCTTATAACAAGAGTGTGGTAGGATTTACACACCATTCATGGCAGAGTTCACCATAGTTTCTTGGCAGAATCATATGCATCAATGTTTGTGTATCTCTCTGCCATTTGGATGGATGGATGGATGGATTGCATTTATATACCACCCCAATAGCCCAGAGGGCTCTCTGGGTGGTTTACAAACAGCAAAACCCCACCAATCCTAAAATAAATAAATTGGCTACACCATGACTACATATGGGTGCTGTGCCTGCACAGCAATGATTTTTGGGAAGATTCTACTAATTTTTGGTGGGAGCCCACCTCCTCCCTCCTAGAATGGGAGGAGCCCTGTCAGGGAAAAAAAAACCACTTTTAAAAGGAAGTGGAGTTCAATAGCCATCTGTCAAAACTCCAGTTCTTTTCAAAAAGGGCTCCCTTGCACTTTCCATGTTCTTAAGCACCTAGAGTCTCAGGCAGAACTGGAAAAGTGAGAGCACCCTTAGGGCTATAAAGAGAAAAAAAATGAGGATCTTGCCAGGAATGAGGCATAAATTCCACCATCCCCTTTTGGCAAGGATAGATCACTCACACCTTTGGTTTGGCTTGACAGGTCATCTTTTGACAGCTGTTGAACCAAACCAATAAAAGAATAAAGTGCTCTTTGGCGCTTCTCTGGGTCAATGCCCCAGGTTGTTATCTGCTTTGCTTTGGCATCAATTACCTCCCAGGTGAGGCTGCTCGTATTTAGATCTCCATGAGTGACATGCTTGCACTTGTGGAAGGCCAAAAATATATTTTTTAAATGAATGTAATTATTAGTACACATGGAGGGTCCCAAAAATAAATAATAGGCTTGTGACCACAGAAAACCCCTCTAAGGTGCTGTTTCAGCACTTCGAAGCAGATGACAGCAACTTCAAAACAGGGATTGTGGAAACGGCAGGATGGGACCTACTCTGTTCTGGCATACAGTTTGCGGAATGCCATCCCCATACACACAGACTGGCTAACAAATAGCACCAGCTTTACCTCTCTGGTATTCTTTTTGCTTGCCCAGGCATGTCAGCTTATTAGTTTGCGCTTTTGCATTGCATTGCCTTTTAAATTGTTGTTAGTCGCGAAGTCGTGTCCAACCCATTGTGACCCCATGGACAACACTCCTCCAGGCCTTCCTGTCCTCCACCATTCCCCGGAGTCCACTTAAGCTCACACCAACTGCTTCAGTGACTCCATCCAGCCACCTCATCCTCTGCCGTCCCCTTCTCCTTTTGCCTTCAATTGTTCCCAGCATTAGGCTCTTCTCCAGGGAGTCCTTCCTTCTCATTAGGTGGCCAAAGTATTTGAGTTTCATCTTCAATATCTGGCCTTCTAAAAAGCAGTCAGGGTTTGATCACCTTGTAGTCCAAGGGACTCGCAGGAGTCTCCTCCAGCACCACAATTTAGCCTTTTAAATTACTCCAAACTCCAGCCTTTTAAATTACCTTTATCATTATATTTTGTGTTTTTTAAATGGTATTTCAAGGCTGTATCACTATTTGGGGTTCTTGATTTCTACACTGCCCTGATATCTTTGGATGAAACAGCTATCCTTGTCTCTGTTTTTTTAATATTACATTTAGCTGCAGTGATTGGAAAAAGAAAAACAAAGTCTAGAATGAAGAGATCGATAGTGACTTGAGGATGTCTTGAGGATGTCTGATGTGGTAGCTTCTTCGTAATGACTAATTTATGGATCTTCATCCAACATATATTCCCCCAGGATTCTAGTCCACAGGGCTACCTCCTGCCTGTCACCAAATTATTTCCAATGAGGAAAGAAATGAGTGCATCACGCATAGAAAATAGTCATATCTGTTTCCTATCTGTTAGGCACAGCTACCTTAGAGACGCTTTGGTCCGATGCTTTGCACAGCAGAGAAATCCCGGTGCCAGCCCTTTGAGCTTATAGCATCCTTTGCCTTTGTACACGCAATGCTTGTCTGTCTCTCTCGCTCTCCCCACCACAATGCATGTTGTTTGCACAGAACTGGCGGGAAGGGAGGGGGCAGAGGCGAGGAGGAAGAGCGCGCATTCCAGGGGATGCCAGGATGTCTCCTCTCTGATTGGCTGCCCGCCGTTCAATGGCCAGTGGAAGCCGGAGAAAGTCTTTCAGTGTCTGCCTTGATGGAGCTGAAAGAACAGAATCCAAATCGCAGGTAATTCTATGGGGAAGGACAGGACGGAGGGAGGAGGGAGAAAGAGATACGTTTTGTATTGTCTGTGCTGTAAAAATGTGTGTGTGTGTGCATTTTGGGTAATCCGTGCAGCCCTACTGGATTTGTCTTTCTTCTGCGTATTTATCCAGTAAGCCATCTGTAAACACTAAAATCTGGCCTTCTGTGTGGGCAGGAACCCAAATCTGGCTTTCTAACTTTCATAATAGAATGTTAATCTTGACATCTTCACCTTTTGGTCTGCCAAGTTTAATGGCTCTGCCTTAAATTCTCGGAGGAGAGTAACTGCATTAAAGGCACATTATAGAGGTCTTGATTGTCAGCTGACCAAAACCAGTTAATGAAGGCTTTTCACATCTGAAAAAGACTTTCTGACTGAAGTGTTAATCATCCAGGCTTCAGGATTGTACCTGTTTGTCAAGTCAGATCATAAGTGATCTAGTTATTGGGATCTTTCCTTCAGCAACACCTAGGAATTTTGCTTTACAGAATTAAAATTTATTGTGCCTTCTGCTTAGAAGGCTGATGTAAGACATGGCCACTGAAACAGTGTTCTTTATGTTTTGTAAAACAATTACTGAGGATATGGTTCATTGTGTTATCCAATTTCCTCTTTATAAATATCCACATGAAAAATATTAGTCTGAATAAGGCTTAACTTTTTTTGTCTCATCAGTACATTTCCTACTCTTTGATAATGAAAATTATGTTACCTTGTGTTTCCTAATTAGTGCTGGAATCCAGGAAGCTAAGAGCTAAATTTGTGGTCCCTTATGTGTTTTTAATGGCTTATACAATAATTTTTTAAACTACTGCTACCACTACCACTACCACTACTGATCTGGTAAAATCAGCAATGCAAGTGAATAGCCCTGGCAACTTTTTGATGGGAGCACTGAACAGCCAGTCTTAAGTGAATGGGGAGCAACTGAGGCACCCAGATAGCTGGGCACTCAGTGCAACACTTTTGCTAGACTGTAGAAGAGCAAAAATGCAGTGCTAAGACAGCAAAGCAGATTTCTTTAGGCCTAGGAAAAAGAGACTTCGGCCGACACAGCCTTAGGTCCAGTTATGCCATAATTAATATGAGCTCTTTATGCAGGTGGTTAGTTCTGAAATTTACCATTCAGAGAAGCATGAAAATGTCTTGTGCTGGACAGTGGCATTGTGGATTTCAGAGTGCTTTCCACTTTCAAATAAATATCCACGTGCAACAATAATTTGTAAAACAATCATTTGAATAATTTTTAAAACAGTCAAGATATCAACCATTCAGTGTTCAGCCCACAAGATGGATTACTATTGATCTGAAACACTACAGATTTGAATACTGATGTGCCAGAGGGTTGAACTGTCTGTAGAAAACATGCATGTTTACTTCTGTTGTGGTTTTTTTCCCATTATAACAGAAATATTTTTTAAAAATCCGGCAGAGCACTAATTGCAAGCTCTACAACAGACAATCCTGATTCAGCAGTTAAAACTGGATGGTTGTGCAGCTACTGGGACAATTTGGTCACATACTGACCTAGATAGCTTCTCTAGGTAGAGCTATAAACTCTTGGTATTTCTGCTGCAGTACTGAGAGCAGTCATGTATAGGATCAAATATGTATAGGACCAAATTTAACATGATAGCCTGTGAATATATCATCTCTACTGAAAGAAGCTGACTGTTCAAAATACTGATAAATACTGTATTGCACCTGAAGGGTAGTTTAGAAGATTAGCTGCTTCAGATGATGGAGAAACAAAGCTTGAAGTAAAATTCCCTTCTTTTTTTAAATGGAATTGCTCAGGACTGAGCTTTGTGCATTTCCCAGTGAACGTATCAAAATTAAAAGAATGATGGAAAGCTGTCTATATATAAGTAATAAATGAAGCATGAATATTGTGCATTATGCATGAAGCAACTTTCTGGCATGCACAGAAATACTGCAACGGGGCACAACCTAAGTATGAGAATAGTCCTATTTCTCTCCTCTTTATGCCTTAATTCTGGATTAGAATTACATGCTTCATGTGCAAGATCCTTAGGATTTCTACCCAAAACATGAAGGGAAGTAAATACTTCTGCATGACAACCTGAAAAGCTTGATGGGCTGCTACTGATCAGAGTGGGCAGTACCAGCTAGAAAGTGCTGAATATTAACAAAGACCTAAGATCATACACAGTATGCAGGAAACAGCACCAGCAATTTTCACACAATATTCTCTGTACAGGCCTTGGACTAGATGCAGACTTCATCCAAGGAGACCTACCAAAAGACCATGACTAAAAATGGGCTTGCTCTTTTGTTTATAGGGCTATATCCAGCCTTTCATACTGGCTTTTGGCACAGTGGTATTCTGCAAGTCTAGGAAAGTACTGTGTAGCCTTTTTAGCATATATAGTCTTTTCTGAATAGGAACACATTCACGTTTTCTGGTGTTTTGTGCAACCATACCCACACACACATGAAATCATGTCCCCACTTTTGTCTTAGTGTCATACCTCCATGGCACCTCTTTCCTCTGGTTTTGCTCAACAGAAAGTGGCTCACATCCTGCATAGAAACAGCCCTTCAGAGGCTGTTATAGGAAGCTCCCTTTTATTGACTCCAAGCTGTAGCCCATTTAGCCTGATTCTGTTGAAAGTGACCGGCAGTGCCCCTTCCAGGATTTCAGGCACGGGTCCCCTATGGAACCCTACCTGGATTAGCTGGGTATTGAAGCTGGGGCTGTTATATATGCAAAACACTGAGTAATGTCCCCCACTGCGAACAGAGTCATGGGAAAATTCCATCTGTCAAGAACATGACAGTAAGTCAGACCTTTTGGACTGAATCAAAACTGCAGCTCAGATTAGGGCTGGAGTTTGAACAGTAGTCCATTAAGTTCAATATGCACGATTCTGCTTCAGACACCACCATTATGTGCAATTCTGTCATCTTCTGTTAGAAGCAAAGCCTTCACCATTGCAGATGGTCCAAACATCTTCCGCTGGAGTTTAGGAATGGTTTTCAGGTAGAAAATGTTTGCACAGCTGCTTTGTCTTTTGGAGTCTCTTAATGCATTCTGTAATTTAAGGTGTTTTTTTTTAATATTATGCATTCTTTTACATAGCTGCTATTTCATTTCATTTCATGTTGTACACCTCTTTGAACATTTATCAGAGGTGAAGCCTATTCATGCTGAAAAGGAATAAATATTTTGGGTGCAGTCCCTTGGGGGCTACTCAACACTTCTAAGCAGACTTGGGAAGTGGGGGGGGGGGGCAGGCACAGAGGGCTGCAACAGAGAGGAGAATGGGAGAAAGCCCCATCATGCGAGCCGACCATATTGGATTCCGCCCATTCAGAGTTCAGCTGAGCTCAGACCCAGTAATACAGGACCTCACTCTGCCGTTTATGCAAGTTTTTACTTGGATATATCAAGGACAAATTTGGACCTGCCTATATCTGCATCTCAATTCTCCCTCTGAGCTACATCTTCTGCCAAGGTTAAGAAAACTCTTTCATCAGAAATAAAGGTGCAGATCGCCATTTTTCCTTTTAAGCATCACAGCAGGGTTCCTCAGACTGTGCTGCCCTGCTTTCGCTATTGATTTATTTAGTGCTACTGCAATATACCTTACATACACTTCCCAGCTTACCTTTATCTTACTCTTTCACCCCCGAATGCAGGGCAACATGCCTGATCCCCTTTCTGAGTGGGGATTTGGACCCAGGATTTCCCAGATCCCACTTTAACAGTCATAGGAAGGGTTCAGGAGTTGTATAAGGCACTGAAAATCTAGCTCAGCCAACTCACTAATCAATTCAAGCCCCCCTCCAGTTTCATCATGCAATTATTCACACATTTTCAAGCCCATCTTTGTAGCCATCAGCACCAGAAATGTGTTTTAGAAGAAGAGGAGGAGGAGGAAGTGGAAGTGTACTAAATTTCACAGAATACATACAAGCCTAGATACTGATTTGCATGAATAGTCTGTTTATAAGACAGTTGATTATTTGAACCAATTGGCTCAATCCTGAAATGTAGAAATGCTTTGGGAACTGTGATATGCATATCAGATTCTTCCACCTGAAGAAAATTCTCTATTACAGATGGAAAAGTAATGGTTAGCATGTTTCTCCTGAAATCAGTGAGGGCCAAAGCCACGCAAGCACTTTTAAGCAGGTTAAAGAACACCTGGAAATAATCCGCTGCTTCACTTACAACATGCAGTACCAACGCTTCATATTGCATTTTCCTGTCTTGAATGCTCACATCCCTTCCCACTTCTGCAGAAAAAGGTGCTCCCATACTACCATCCCCAGGGCTGGCCAGTAAGACTACTGGGAAGAAGAAAGTAGTAAACAACTGTAGAAATGCCATTTCTGCAGGGCTTGTCCAAAACATTTTGCTGCCTGGAGCAAAGGGCAAGATAGCACCACCTCCCATCCCATGGACAAAATTCGTCTGGACAGGAAGATGAATGTGCCTTTAACACTGAGGATGAGATAGTGTCCCCCAGCGAACCTGAAGGCAGCAGGCTAACTTATGAGGGGCCCAGCAGGGCGCAAGGCACTCAGGCACTCCCCTCCAACACCTGGCTGCTGCTTGCCAACGTCTATCGCCTGAGGCAACTGCCTCACTTTGCCTAAGGGTGGGACTGGCCCTGCATTTCTGAAGATGCAACAGAAAGCTGTCTCCAAATCTGTCTGCTCCTTTTGTCTTCCCAGTAGTAGACACACCGTGCTCGACCTTGGCCAAAAGGCCAAGAAGTGATGGCGCTTGAGGGCACCGAAGCCCGATGCAATCGCATCTGAGTGACTGCAAACCTGCCTTTCCTGAATCAGCACTGTTTGCGTGAATGCATGAGGTGTTAAAAAGGGTAGCGGGTCAGAGCCATGTGCTGACCATGACTAATCGTCTCCACTATGCTGGCTCCATCCATCCCAGTTCAGATCTTGCCATGTTGAATCAGTAAGGTGTGAGAAGGTGTTCTCAGTCAAGATGGCGAGGTCGGGAAGGAAGAGCTACGCACGGTCACTTGAAAGCCAGCAGAGCTCTGTGTAATTGGAAACCCTGATAAAACAGGGCTCACCGTTGCATAGAGAGGTCTGCTCACATCTGAGTGAGTATGCTGGCACTCCCTGCTAGATCTTGCCATCTTAGCTGAGGTGGGAAGGGCCAGAGTGCTCTGCAGTGTAGTGAGTGGTGCCAGCAAGGGCACCCCAGTCCTTTATCCACTCTAAGTCTTTGTGTTTGCCTGAAGAGGGCTTCTGCCCATCCTGGCCCAGGTAGCCTCTCTCTCCTGCCTGGTGTCTCCCACTCCCCCCCAACCTGCTGTTTGTACCCCCTTGCTTGATGAAGAGATCTGAAGATCAAAACCGTTTGCACATTTTCTGTGATCTTTGAGTTGGCTTAATAAAAAGATACCATGTTATATGCAGTTTTCCAGTTTAGCGTCTCTTCTGATAACCTGAGATTCCCCTCTCTAAACACACACACACTTCACCTCAGTTTTACCTTATTTCAGTGCACAGATCTGAGAAGCCCCCTGCCACAAAGCTGCCTTTTCTTACACTAGTTGCTACATTTAAAGTGACTTTATAGTACTCAGGATACTGATATTGAAGTTAGCCCTTGAGCCTCTTTGCTGCTTAACTTCTCTTCCCCGCTGATTCCTGAACTAGCTACCAAATTCAGCTCTCCTGCCAGCCCAGATGCAAAGAGGGATTTGTGTGGGAGCAGTGCAAGGCAGACTGTGTGTGCCCATCAGCTCCAGTAATCAAGAGAAATTGGTAGAAACAGATCTTAGTTCCACACATATTTCAATTATTCTGTTTCCTTGGAAACCTACTGCAGGTGGATTTGCCTTTTCATGGCTAAAAATATCTATCTAGCCCCTCTCAGAATAACAAAGCACAGAGAGAAATGGAATTGGGGGTGGGGGTGCTACATAAAGCATTTGTTGCCACAATAAGGCTTACAAAGTTCTCTAATAACTCAGGTATGCTGTGTGAACTGCAGACCTGTAATTTCTTATCCAGCATAGCCTTTCAGTGCTGCTGGCAAGCTTTCATCAGCCTTGTGGAACGGTGATAAGCCCACCAGCCTTGGCTGCAATTCCGACCTTAGAGAAATGGGGGGAAAGGCTCCTACAGAACAGAGGGAGAGAAAAGATTCCCAAGTGATACTTACAAAAACTAGAGGCTGGCAGCCAAATAAGAAAAATACATTGCAATTGCTTCTAAGGTTCCTGATTTGCTCCTTTAATACTAGTCCCACCCTTTCACCATTCATTTCAACAGAAGCAAAATGAACCGTGATCTCAAGCACTTTTGGATACTAGGAATGGGTTCCCACAACATGAGAAGCTCTGTTGTGGGACTTTTGTGTTGTCCAGACCCTGCCCTGCCCCAAACCCTGTGTAGTAGGATTAGTATTCTGAAACCACGGAGAAAATTAACCAGCTGTTCCCATGCTTCACCACAGCTTCTCTAGTCATCCAGATCTGGGATCCCCATTTTACCTTCACTTACCACAGAGCCCCTGACAAGAGTGGTTGCAAAAGTGGCTGCTTCTAGGCTTCAGTCTCTACTGCTCTCAGCTCCCTAGCAACAGATGCATCCTGCTCACTTTATTCCCATTGGCCAAGTGCTGTGTTCCTCTCACTGCTTAATTTTGGAAAGAGAGAGACTGTGTGAAAATACATGAAGTGGGGCAGGGGGATAGTGACATAACAGTTTATTTTAATTTACTGAAAATCTCTATGGGGGATGGAGGGGCTAGAAAGTGCTGCAGAGATGCAGCTAGGAGGATGGGGGAATCTGCCCCAGGACTTCAGTGGACCAATCAGGAGAAGGCTGCTGCAGTCCCTAGGTAAGAATGGGGAAAAGATGGGGATTTCGCTAATGGGAGCTGCTCGGGTGTGTGGTGAGGCTGAGAGGATGGTTTGGCAAGTGGGGAAACCTCATTGCCATGGGAACTGTGTAACCATCTGATCAGTAAGTTCAGGCAAAAATCTGTGCACTGTCTTGTGAATCCATCCTGAGCCTTTGCTCTACCACAAATTTGGTTTATGCAAATACT
Organism: Varanus komodoensis; assembly: GCF_004798865.1. Taxonomy (NCBI): domain Eukaryota; kingdom Metazoa; phylum Chordata; class Lepidosauria; order Squamata; family Varanidae; genus Varanus; species Varanus komodoensis. The sequence goes on along the minus strand of NW_025336598.1, from coordinate 30,787,347 downwards.
GACACTCCTGCTTCCACAGAATGCATGAGGAGCACCGCTTGGAGTCTGCAAAGAGCAGCGCATGCAGTTTTGGTATTTAGAATTATTGTTGGATATTTGTATTTCGTTTGTTGTAATTCTCTGCTCTCTCTCCCAAGCCAGCCAAGGGGGTTTATATTAGTTTCAAAAAATAAAAGCCCTAATCATGCTTATAAAGACAGTAAAATGCTAAAGAACAACCTTCAACAGCCAGAAGAGTTTAAAAAGCCAAGTGAAAAAGATGTGATCTCATTGAAAACATTGGCTACAATCCAACCAACAGGCATGTTGAATTGCCTTAAAGCCCAGTGATTTTAAAAATACTTCAGAAGGGCTGTCTTAGCAATTATACCCAATTGCTGAAACTCCCTCTTGAGTATGTTTTGTTTTGTTAGCCTCCTTTGGATTCTAATAATGGTGGTTTTATGATTTGCATGGCTGTTTGGATTGTCATTATGGAAGGTTTTATCATTTCTGCTTTCAGTCTTGTTACCTTTATTTAGACCTATGATTGATTTTAAACCTTATTGCAGTTAGCTAAGTCATGAGAAAAGGCAGAATAGAATGTTTCAATGACTACAGAAGTAGGATATTTTTCTGTTTGAGCAAGTATAGAATTACAACTCACAGCAATCTCTAGTCTGCAATCCAAGATATATTTACTTGAGAGTAAGGCCCACTGAATTCAATGGGGCAACATCTTACCACACAGGCAGAGCATAACACAGTGAGCAAACATTAAGTTCCTATGGTCAAAAACAGGATATCCCATCAGTTGTGTGTTTTGGTAAAGGTGTATTAACACTTCGGATTTGCAGTTAATTGAATCGCTTTTCACAGGTTAGAGCCAGAATTTTCTTTTGTGCAAAACAAGAAGGATGCCATGCTGTTTCAAATCAATGAAAGCATGGCTGCTGGTGACTGCAAACTGAGCAGGACTGCAGCCCCTCAATCTTAACAAGGCAAATAATTTATTTTTGAAAAACTGAAGTGTGTGCCATCATTATAAAAATATGTGCTTATGATACAGGGAGTTGTCCATTTGTTTCAGTCTTGAGAAGGACTCTGTGCATATGGGTGGGGTCCTGGTATAGAAAACTGCTCTGCAATTTTCCACGTACCATGTGATTTGCTGTTGATAGATATCCAACTTGCTGTTGTAATCCTATTAATTCAATTGAGAAACTTATTTAATTTTCTATGAATTGCTGTAATGCAAGTAACATTTTGCCTTTATACAAATGTTTCTGATGAACAACTGCAGATAATTATTTGTTTTATTTCCCTGTCAGATCTCCTCAGAGCATATTGTTGCTTTCTGTTTGATTTATGTAATTTAAAGCCATTCTGGAAATGTTTTTATACTGAAGGGTAGGGTATACAATTTATTAAATAAATAAATACCATGTTAGAATAAATTTGCTTCTTTTAATAAATAAATTTAAAATATTTTTTGGCCTACATTTTGACAAAGCTCCCACTGGGAATTACAGAATTCTAATGAAGTTTCCAATTGCTCCTCCACTGCTTATTAACATTACACACAAATGATTTACACAAGATATTTTATTAGCACTGACTTTCTTTGGGGCTAACAACATCTTAAGCTCCTGGTATTTTTTTAAGGGAGGGTCTTCAGAAAATGCTTGCTTTTAATTAATTGAAACAACTGCTTGAAGCATCTTTTTCATTGTGAAAGAGCATATTGGCACTATGCATCAACCTTTCCCAGCCTATTGTAATCCAAAAGTTTTTGGCTTTTAACTGCCATCAACATTTAGCAAGACCATTGGGCAGACAAAGGACAAAAGTACACTTTTACCAGTCCAGCAAGTGGGGGAGGGGAAGGACAACCTAACAGCTGGTTCTTATCAAGAACCTAAAGAGTAGTAAAATAAATAAATAAAACAGCAGCTCAAGATACTAAGAACGAAAAAAAAAGAAACCCCAAAACCCTGTTGCAGCTACAAGAGCTTGTAAACTGGAGTTTCAAGAGCCTTGCACAAGATTCATCTGCAATGTAGCACAGGCATCTGAAGATGCCCTTCTCATGAGGAGGGTCCCTCATGAGAAATTTCCTTCCACCTATGAGCACTCCTTCACAAAGTGGAGCCTGTGAACACCAGTTGCTGAGGAACGTGGGCAGAAATGTGCTGTCGCTCTCTCATCCTGCTCCAGCCGGTTGGCCACTGTGTCAACGGCATGCTGGACTAGTTAGACCCTTGGGCTGATCCAAGATGGCTCTTCTTATGTCTTCTGAGATGTCGCCACCACTCTCTGGGGACTTTCAGCCTTTGCCTCAAAGATGGCATTCTCCCCTTCTGGGTATGGACCTGCAGCCATCTGCCTTGTGTGTCCAGGGGAGATGGATTGTTCTCTGTGGTGTTGTTCTTCTCAACTTTGGAATGCCCTTTGCAAATATGTACACCAGGCATCAACTTTATTGATATTTCAGTGCCAGACTAAGTCCCCTTTATTTACTTAGACATTTATAACCAGTTGGTTACTGTCATAGTCAATCACATTGCTGATGTTTTATATGTTTATTTGTTGCATTTTGTTGCTGGTCAATTGCTGTATTAACACTGCTATACCCCCATGGGATTTTCACAGGGAAGCCATATCAAGATGAGGGCAGCTGCAGAAGAAAAGGGCAGACAGGAATGAGGAAAGCAGAGTTTATTGCTACAAATCCCATAATATTGTCAAAGTGAGAGACAGGCTTGTTGAAGGAAGTGGTCTCTACAAGCTTGAAAGCAAGTGAGGAAGGGGTTTCTCCAGTGAACTGCAGCACTTTCTCTGCTGTAGCTCACTGGGCCGATAGGGGAGAGGTTAGCTTTTCCTGGGATCAGAATTTATGCATTGCTGCTTGTGCCACAGACGATAAAGCAGATCAATAGAATCAAGGCTCCCAGAGGAAACGCTGTTTTGTGCTTCTTACTGTGACCACTGCTTTCTATGAATGCCTAAATTTGCACTCATGCCATGTCATCTGTATCATGGTATGAATTCTTTTTTGAGGGGTTGCTAAAGGCTTTCAGGGAAGCCATCCTAGGTATGCTTGACAACAAGCCGCAAAATGTTTTGTAGCCTCCCCCTTCCCCACCCCCAGAAGCTGTACATAGCTTTGGAACAACATTGAGCTTAGTTTTCTAGCATGGAAAGACAATTAAGCTCTAAAATGTCCCTATGTCTCAAATGGTAAGCTTTAGAAATCAATTTTCACAGCATTCCTTGGCTCTCAACATACAGCATACAATTACTGCTTTGTGAATGCAGATTTCGAGTGACTCAGTACTCCACACCAGAACCTTCATATGTAACATCTAGTGCATACTTTCCTCTGTTAAGAATTATGTTAATTTTTGAAAGAGCTAATTTCTGTTCAGTAGCAGGCATATTCCGCTTCTAGAGATCATATCTGGGTGTTGGATGCTCATATGGTGTATCTGAGGACAAAATGAGATACCAAACTGTGACTCATTTGATGTTTCAGAGCTTTGGCTATAAAGCTTTCTGTCCTTCCTCTAGTTTATCTGGGGTAGAATCCCTAGGGAAAAAAGGGAAATGCTTATTTTGAAATAATTAGTGTGTATGCATGTTTGTGCATGCCCACCTGAGCAGTTATACAAAAAATACCTTCCTTTCCTGAACTGAAACCCTAGCCACAGCTGTTCAGTACACAATAGCTGCGTTTAGGGCTTCTCTGCATGATGCATTCAACCCAGTTTTACTGAGTCTTTCCTGTGCTGTGTTAAAAAATATATATATAGAAAGGCAGAGAAATAGTAAACCCCAGTCAAACAAGCAAGTGAAAGGATGTGTTTTAATTCTTGCAACAAAAGCAAAAGAAGCTGCAGTAAAGCAGTGTGTTGTAGAGAAGCCCTAATACAGTATTTGCCTTCTCTTTTGAGAAAAAACTTGGAAAATTTAGGGGGAAACTGAAGGTGGTTTTTACTGAACAGTTGATTCTAATCAATGTATTTTTCTACCTATTATTATAGACGATAATGCTATGACTATTTTCAGCATATATTTTTTGATTCTTTTGTTTCAAATGTATTTTGCAATGGGCAAAATATAGACTGCATGGGTTGTTAGCCTGAAAAGCAAAAAGAAAGGAAGGAAGAAGAGAAGAGAAGATTAAGGACTCCTCCACTTGCCTTTTGCTTATGTCACAGCAAGTTGCCTCTTCCACTGAGAATCACAGAATGTATGTGTCAGATTATGAGAAGGTATTGTGCTCTTTGTATCAGTGAATACACATGCTAGGAACTGTGCCAGCCCCCGCTTTCACATTGCTTTAGTAACTCTTTATAGGTGCTGCATCAAAGAGGGGAGCTAAGTGTAACAGAGGCACTCTGTGAGTATTTGCATGATGTGTACACCAGGCACAGTTGAAAACAAGGACCCTCCCCAGTGCTGCTAGCTAGTAAAGCACAGAACAGGACAACAGGCTGTTCTGGTCCAGGTCAGTAAAGACTTATATCACAGTCTGGAGGAAGAACTTCTAAGTAGGCCTTCAAGGAGACCAACTGCTTCTTTGTTTTTGTTTATGTCAGCCATTTGCAACCTGAAGCCCGCCAGAGGTTTTGAAGTTCAACCCCCATCAGGCCCAGGCAGCATGGCCAAAAGACAGGAATTCTGGGATATGTCGTTGAGATCATCTGGAGGGTCCCAGACTGGGCAAGGCTGCATTACAGTGCCAATCCATGTAATGCAACCTTCCCCAAGGCAATGCCTTCCGAATGTTTGAACTACATGTTCATGCTGGCTTGGGCTAATGGGAGTTGAAAGCCAAAGCGTATGAGTGCTACCAGGTCAAGGGAGGCTGAAGGACTGAATTCCTTTCTGGAAATAAATGATGTTGGCTAAAGGTGGAGGGGAAATCCAAGATGAGAGAAGAGGTAGCCAGCCAGGAAGTATTTGACCCTAAACTGACTGCGTGCTAGAATTCTGCCCCATGCATGTGGTGGCTTTATCGAGAGCTATACTGCTTCTGATTAGGGAGTCCAGATTTCTAAAAAGACTCTTTTCCTAGTGGGGAGAAATAATATGTTACCAAAGAAAAACAAAGTAGGAATCAATAAGCACAGCCAAGGTTAAGTGGCAGCCCATATGAATGGGGATTGTCCTGGTCATCTTTGCTTTCAAATTAATTGTTTCTTGAATTGATTTTTCTGAACTGTTTGTATACAGACAGTGCTCACCAGCACCCATCCTGGCAATGACTCATGGCTGAAACACTATTCTCCTTCCCAAGAAAGAAACTGGATTTGATGAGATGTGAAGGGGGAATGACCTGTGTGTTAGAACCATTGTGCAAGTGAAAGGACGTTGACTCAAGCTACTCAAGCCTGGTCTTCCCATTGCGGCTCCCCATGTGCACCCCAGATCTGTTCCCTCCAGAGCAGGTTGTGAAATGGGGGTGGGGGGCTACGGGAAGCTGCTGGGAGGAAGGGAACTCTGTTCTACTATTGGGCAGATAGCCCTGGATCCAACCGATGGGTGGTGTTGCCCAGATTTAAAGCCAAGGCAGGTAGTAAAACCCTTCTGCACCTACTGCTTCTGCTCTCCAAGACACTTCTTCCTAGCTATATTTCTCCTCGCCAAACTTACGTCTGATCTGGGAGCTTGACTGGGACACAAAAATCTGGGGTGGTCATGCTGAGCAAAACTGGTGGGTTGGAGAAGGTGTCAGCAGCAGTATCCCTTCCACCACTCACCAGGGCTGCTGTTTCCAAGAAAAGGGAAAGTGGAGGGTCACACTATCATCTAAGGATCTTGTAAACAACATTGAGTAGCAAATGGAGAGGGCACAATAAATGCTTCATCGGAAAAGCTCTAAATCACCCCCTGCCTCCTTTAAAGCTGTGTGGCAGTTCCACTTATGCCAGCTGCTGTGATCACATCTGTTTAGTCCTGAGAAGTGTGGAAAAGAGTCCCTGGGAAGGAAAAGAGGGAGAGAGGCTTGAGCAATGCATGTTGGTCAGAAACCAATGACTCTAGTTGAACTGTAGGACATGGTCAAGTAATTTGCTTAGTATCTGACCTAGCCTATGTTTATGCCAACCATATTTATTTAGCAATGGGATGCCCTGTTAGCAGAGAGATGCTGAGTATTATCAACAACCAAGGGTCTTGTGGCACCTTAAAGACTACCAAATTAATGATGGGCTGAGTTTGTGTGGATGCCCACCACAGAATATAGAGAAGAGAGGGCTTGTATTTGGGCCATCTCCCCAGGTGAGAGATGGGAAAACAACTGAAGGAGAGGAGAACACAGTGAAAGCTTGAGGGAAGCTGCTGCGAATGCTGTGGGTGCCAACCGGTGCCTGTAGCTTAATTGTGAAGAACCCCATGGCGTTTCAATTATTTATTTCCTTTGTTTCCTTGTTTTATTTACTGTTACTGATAAATGTGTTTGGGGGGAGTTGGTAATCATAGCCAAGTAACAAAATTATATGCCTAAAGATGATAATGCAACAATAGAATGATCAAAATAATAAACATTAAAACATTTTTAAAATATTTTAAAACATTGAAGAACCAGTAGTAAAATCAATAAAGCAAGAGATTAAAGGTTAAGGAGAAAAATCTTAACCTCGTACCTACATGTATACTGTGAAGGCAATGAGCAGATCTCCCTGGAAGGGCATTGCATAGACAGGGGCCACAACAGACCACACCGTGTCCCTGGAAGGCACCGATTGCACCATTGTGGGTGACCAGATCCACAGAAGAGCCTCTGGCATCAATCGCAGCAGTTGGGGAAGCCACTTGGTAGGCTGGTTCGAAGGCCTTTAAAAGTCGGGACATCACTTCAGGTGCGGAAATTGACTGACAGGCAGTGCAGGTGACTCAGCACCTGGGCAACAGGTTCAAAACAGCCGGTTCCAGTAAGAAGCCCCATTGCTGCATTCTGCAGGAAATGACATTACTGGACCATCTTCAGAGCTGGTCTCACGTAGAGCGGCTGGGCTCCAATGCCACAGCAAACAACCCCACACTACTTCCTTGGTGCACAAATTTTGGCCAGAACTTGCTGATCAGATGATCATGTGGTTACTCAGGCAGCACCATTTCCGTGCTCCCCACTCCTCAGCCTCATCATGCATCCCAGCAGCCCCCTCGAGCGAGATCCCCGTCCTTTCCCTATTCTTGCCTAGGAACACAGCAGCCTCCTCCTGCTTGGTCTGCTGCGGTCATGAGCTGCATGGCTGCCCCCCCCCATTGCACCCACAAATCTGTGGCACGTCTCAGCCACTCCAGTCTGCACAGAGGTTTCTATTAAATTAAAATAGAGACCTTGCTTCCCCCTTCTCCCTCCTTGTATTTTCATACAGGCTTCCTCTTTCCAAAGAGAAACGGGGTTTAAATGAAAAGAAACAACATTATTAGCCACATTGCTCAGCCAATGGGAGGGCTGAGCAGGGCGCACTTGCTGCTAGGGGGTGGAGGGCATTAGAGGTAAAAGGCTAGGTGCGGCTGCTCTTGCCAGGGTGCTGCACCTATACCAGTACAGTGGTACAGTGGTGATGCCGGGTCCAGATGACCGAGAGACCATGGTGAAGCATGGAAACCTTAGAACAGACTGTTGATTCTCTCTGTAGTTTCAAAAAAATGGATCGTACCAGACGGGAACTGTAGAACTAGGCCTGGATGGCACAACAGGCCCGCAGTGGTAGGAAGGCACCATGGCTTTGTCCAGGGAGGGCCGTAGCTGGGGTATCAATGAAGCTGGTAAGATGTATTTCATGCTGCTGGAGCCACTGGGGCCCTTTTGTGCAGTGAAGATTCATGGGGCCATTTAAGCAGGGGTGGGCAGACAGTAGACTGACATGTATTTTAGGTTTCAACTCCCACAAGTCCCTGCCAGCACGGCCAGTGGTCAGCTGGAGTCCAAAATATCTGGAGATCTACTTTTTGCCTAGCCTTGGTGTAAGATCGTGTTTTTATTTGCTTGTTCTTTCATCAGTTTAGTTCTAAGTTGTTGGATTAGGTCAGTTCATTTGTATTGTTTTATTCAATGTTGTCTTGCTTTATTGCCTCTTTTATTATGTATTTCTATGCTGACACTGTGGTGTTCTTTTTAAAATTCTTGTGTGTTTGTACATTTGATGCATTTTACTTTTGACACAACCTTGTGGGAAAGCAGCAAGGAAATAGATGGATGGCGATGATGATTGTTCTTGTTTTACATTCCTGTTGCAGGTTCCCAGAGGTTTCATCCTCTTTTGCCAGAGGGTATTTCTCTTTGGCCATGATTTATCTGTTGCTATGCTACTAGTTGGACCATTTTCCTCCTATCTGCTGTGTTATTGCAAGGATGGCTATTCTCTGTGCTATCTGTCATCGTTACTGACTCTTATTTCAATAGTGCTCAGTGCATTGTTCCATAGAGTCAGGTATGAATTTTGTACTACAATGCTTGTATAAATAGAGTTGTGTGTTAGCTTTTATGAAATATGCATTGTTCATGCATGGTGCATGTCCTAAATTATTGTATGTCCTGGCTAGAGAGTTAGCAAACAGTATAAATGTGGTCAAGATTTGCTTTCATGCAAACATCTCTCCATATTGTACTAAGGGCAAATACATTTTATCATTTACCAAATGGTAGTTTGCTGAGAACTGTTGCCTGTGGGGTCCAGCCGTGTACAGAATAGAACCTTTGGGCTTTCCCTAATTTCTAATTTGCTTTGGAGCTGGTTAGCCATGTGGAAAAGGGAGGCAGTTTCTTTGTTGTTGTCATCTTCTCATCCTCCTACTTTTACATTAGTTCTTCCTTCAGATATTTTGGATCTAGCTCTTGTGGTGTTTGATTTTATCTGTACTCTGTTCAAGAATAATAATAGCCCCCTTGAACCATGCCCCATCTATTTTTGGAGATGCTGGGCTTTCATATTTTCTACCTTAGAGTCCACTGGCATTTATCCTTCCCTACAGTTAAACTTCAACCCTATAGTTGGTTGCCATGGAAATAATTGTGGCTTCACAAATTAGTGTTGCATGCTTTCCAGGAGCCAGTGGGCAACATTGTTTCAGAGTGTGTGTGTGTTTATTTAGGGAATGGGAGGATTAGAAAACACTCAAAACAGGCTTTGTCTCAGGACCCCAAGAACCCCTTACTGTGTTTTTCTTGTTCTTTCTCCATTCCCTTTCCCCTTTTTATAGCTTTGCGCACCTTCCTCCAGCCCTTATAGCGACAGCAGCAATTCATACAGCAGATACAAGTGCAACTTGGTGTGTTTCACCGCTTCAGCAGTTGTTTAGACAAAGTGATGTGGTTGCTCCCACCATTGCCTCCAGTATAAACATGCAATTCTTTGTCTGCTGTCCCCATTAGCATTTTTGCCTTGCATCCATGCTGCACAATTATTTTACTCAGGATATGCGATGCCAAGAGACATCAGCTGGGTTATAATTAGCTCCGTGCTGGCAGCTCTCAAGACCCACAGACAAGTGGCACTGGGGAAGGTGTAAAATCATTCATGAGAGCAGCAAAGAAACAGCAACTTGTGTGTTGTTTCCCGTGAATGGCTGCATTTGATCTTTGGTTGTTCCTGTGGATCTACATGACTGTGTTTAAAAACAACAACAACAACAACAACTAACTGCAAGTCTGGAATTTTGTTTCTGTATCATAAAACAATTATAACTAAGCAGGATCAGTGCTCAGCACAGTGCGCAAGTACAGAGCCGGTGTGGCACAATGGTTATGAGTATGGGACTGGGCCTTGGGAACTCTGGGTTCTGGCTCCCACCCAGCATGAAACTCACTGCTTAACTTTGGGCCAGTCACATACTCTCCACCTGACCTACCTCACTGGGTTGTTGCTGTGAGGATAAAATGGAAAGGAGGAGAACCTTGAAAGCCACCTTGAGCTCCTTGAACGAGGAAGAAAGGCAGGGTAGAAGAGCAATGTAATTATGCTGTTCTATGTCTTTTAAAAAGGTGGTCCATTCAGAATTGCATGTATAAGGTGAAATGCCCAGGTGAACGCAGTAGCTGCAGCCATGCTTGAAAACTAACATTGTGAATAAGCGGTCATGTACTGTATTCTGATGTCATGCACAAAGGAGCTAAACTAGTAGTGAAAAATAGGTATGCCCAGCTTTATTGAACTGTGGCACCAGTCTGCACTGAAGCTGCAGATCTATACATTCTTTCCCAGGAGTAAACACCATTGAACACAGTGGATCTTGCTCCTAAGAAATCATGCGTAGGCTTGCTCTCTAAATAGCCTGGTTAGGCTCCATGACATACCTGCTGTGATCAAGACTCTAGTTGAACTATAGAGCTACGATAAACTTGCCTCATGTTGTAACTTTCTGTATATTGCTCATATAAAATCAGGAACTAATGACAAAATAGCCACAGATGATCCTTTTGAACATGATCTGTATTCCAACACAGATAATCAGCTATTGCAGTCATTCTGTTCTTTACACTGTCTATTCCAAATAAAGAATGCAGCTATATGTTTAATATGAAAACCTGAACCTGGAATGTTGATTCCAGGTCAGATGGTAGCATTCTTTACCATCCAGCTCAAATGATACTGTGCAGAGTGGCATGCAGGAAGTTATGAGACTCTGGCAATCTCTATCAAAGCTATAGTCTGCTGCAGCAATAACAGGAACGGACAAAAACACCGTACAACAGGTGTAGAGTATTGCTTAGGCAACTGTAGTTGGGTGGGAGAGAAAGATGTGGGACTTGTTTGCTTGCTAAAAAGGATATGCAGAATAATAAGAGGAAAAATGATATGCGACATAGTAATCAAGTGACCATTTGATGGATGGATGAGGCCATTCATGGGTGCCTTTTGCAGAGTTGATTGATTAATTTGAAGGTTCATTGATACCTGGAACTAGTGAATACTGCATCAGCATTGAATGCCATTGCATTAGCAACTTTTCCCCTGGCTCTATTTGTCTACACAACCAGCTTTTAAGGAAATATAGAATGTATGTGCTATGTTGTATTTGGACATACTGGATTAACCATGTATTCTCCCCTTAAATATAACCAAACCTCCACACTTCCTCTTTTCCTCTCTTCTGTTGCAGGCCTCTGCTGAGAGTCCTGCAAAGTCAGAATTGACCTGAATTCAGTGTTCTGCTGGATGCAGACAATGTGTTACCCAAAGGGATTCTGCTGCCCCCACCCTGGGTGTGCGTGCACGTGTGTGTGTGTACATGCATGTGCACACATGTGCTCCTAATCAGATTTGTGGGAAGGGAAATATCTATTTTGCAAGTAAAGATCTTTTGGTGTGCCTTTAGATGCCACCCAAACTGTAGTTAATCATGTGTTTGCACATGTGCAACCTGCCTCAGAAGCACAAAATGAGGTCATGGGAGGACTGTGCTGCTTCTGTGATACAAGATTTCTTTAGACACATGTACAGGCTCAGCACAGGATGCAGGTTCACGACATTTTCACTCCCAACAGATTCCTGTAATCTACCTGAAGCCTAGGGGAACTGATAGAATTTCCTGCAGAGACCAAAGTCTGCTTGTGGTCTCCTTTTCAGACCCAGTTCCAGCACCAACTGCAGGCCAGCTCAGCTGTCTCCTTTGTTCTTTCCTCAGACTCAATCAGCAGATTTTTAGACAGGGAGAGAAGAGAAGAGAACTGAAGCGAAGTGAGTCATCTTTCTCTCTGGTAACTCCCATGCTCCAGCTACATGTTCATTACATACTGTATAGATGACCTCACTTCATTTTTACTCTAGGGTATGTGTGCATTGCCCATATTCATCTCTGGACCAGCATGCACTAGTTTAAACCTCCCTCAGCGATTTCCTTCCGAAACAATTCCTTGTGTAGGATTTAAATGAAAACAAGAGAACTCCATTGGCTTTAATGACAGCTTTTCTTCTTCTCAGTGCTGTGTGAGGAGGATGGGAATGGTCAGAAGGGAATGGTCAGGGGGAGTTTGGTCCTTCCCACCCAGTGTACAGGGGGTCTTGATCTGAATTGGGACTGTGTGCTTTTATTCTGGAGGAAAAACTCAGTCTTCTCTCAATAGCTGTGTGGAGCCTCAATTAGTCTGGATTAAACAGCCTGCCCATGTACAGGGGCTATACGTTTTAGTCAGTTTAGCATTAGCTGATGAATAGCTGGAGGCTAATTTTAATCACTGAAGGAAAATGTTAATCAGCTGAGCTGTGATTTAACACCATATTTTCTTTATTGCAGACTCTTTGGGTTCTAGTGAGGTAGTATAATAGGAAATAGTGGAAACATAGGTGAAGGATGGTCTTCTTTTGAATTGTGAGAGATGTTGTTGCCATTGTCTCCACCTTATGACGATACTATGAATGAGAGCCCTCCAAAATGCCCTGTCCATGACAGCTCCATTCAGCTCTTCCAAGTTCAAGGCTGTGACTTCCTTAATGGGTTCAATCCATCTCATATTTGGTTGTCTGCCTTTGACTTTCCCTGGCACGATTGTCTTCTCCAGGGAATCCTGCCTTCTCATGATGTGTCCAAAGTATCACAGCCTCAGTTTTGTGGTTTTTGCTTCTAGGGAAATCTCTGGCTTGATTTGATCCGGGACCCACTTGTATGTCTTTCTGACCATCCAAGATATTTGCAAAGCTCTCCACCAGCCCCATGTTTTGAACACACCCATTTTCTCCCTTCAGCTTGTAAGTGATGACTTCAGTTTATTCAGTGGAAGGTAATCTGGCGCTTCCCTCAGCATCACACACACCCAGGGGCAACCCTGTGCCTTTGAGGGGCTGGGCCAAAAGTCAGTGGCAAATTCATGTACTTTGCATGTAGTAGTTTTGATTTCGCAAGTCAACCGACTACAAACAAACCAAGTGTATACAGCAACATATGAAAGCCATAGATTTATTTCAGGCTACTGGCAGCCCCTTCAGGAATGGATGGCACGGATTCCCTCAGCTGGGCTTCTTTTCCTTTTCATCCCCAAAGGATGAAATAGCTTCAGAGAAGGAGGGGGAAGGGGATAGCTGAGGGCCAAACGAGACATTGCTTTAAATACGTGTCTCCTCCTTCATGTTTATTCTAGAGTAGGCACAGAGTCTCCATTCCAGATTGGTACCCTTCCATGGGGGACTGGAGAGCTGTTAAAATCTGACTAGGTATCCTGTGACTAGGCAAAAAGAAAAGCCATAGTTGCTCGACACACATTAAAACGATGTCTGTCTTGGACCAAAGCCTCAGTTTACACATACCACAAAATGAGCTAGTAAAATCTTAGTGTCAGGGTTGGGGGAGATAATACAACCTCAGGTGGTAGGTGATGGTGTCATTTTTAATGTTCCCACTTGTAACAACTTCCTTCAGCTTAACAGGAAAAAGGGTTCTAGCTGCCATCCAAACAGCTTCTCCCTGCTACTTTTCTCCTTCTGAAGTAAGCTTATTTTTTAGGTTAGGTGCTTTCAAATTATGTTTCTCTTACCTGGCACTACCTCAAGGTTCCTTCACTTCATTGCTAGTTTGTACATGTTGAATAGTATGACACTTTTACCAAATGAACATTCTCTGTTGATCAGACTGAGCTTCCCAGGATGTTACAGTGGCAGAAGTAAGAAACACACCAAGCTCAGAAATAAATGTACGTAAATATCCTTTCTTTCCAGAGACAATTGAATCAATAGTTATCACTGCTAATGCATGTGTCAAAAGGAGAACCCCCACCCTCTTGGATGCACATCTCAGTGTGGCGAGGGGTTTGAGAGTGTCAGGAGCCAAGGGCAATGTTGCCAAGAGGCCAGGCTCCCTCACCAGGTGGGCCTCCTTGGAGGGTCACCCATGGTGGAATGGTCAAACCCGAGACACCAGACTAAGATTCACCCATCCTCTCTGGGGTAGTAGTTGCATCAGCGGACAACAATGGGTGTCTGTAATGGTGACAGGGACAGGAAAACTCCTGAAGGGCAGGGCAGCTACTGGGCAGCAGTGTTAGGTGAGGGTGACCCAGGCAGAGGCGCTTTCACGGAGAATAGGAGTGATTCTTAAGTTAACTCTGGCTCGTACTGCACAGAAGAAGGCAATGGTAAGCCTCTTCTGAATAGTCTTACCTTGAAAACTCTATGATGAAACAATCCAAAATGAGAGAGAGTGCCAGAAGATGAGACTCTCAGGTCAGAAGGCACTCAGCCAGCTCTTGGCAAAGAGCAAAGCAGAAGTATAAACAGCATTGTTGTTAATGATGTAACTTGATCAAAACTGAAAGGAATTCTAGTGCCTGACATGCACAAAGGTGAAAAGAAAGTCCAGTGCTATACAACACACATAATTGGAACATGAAAAGTATGGATCAAGGCAATCTCGAAGCTATAAAGTGAGAAATAGAACAGTGAAACACCATAGTAGGTGTGAGCTAGGTAAAGTGGACTGGAATGGGACATATTTAGTCAGACAAACACAAAGTGTTTTGCTGAAAATGAAAGCTCGTGAAGCCTCAGTTATACAACTTGCAAGCTTCCACATCAGGTGCAGATGTAGGATGTGGGGGAGGGGGAAGCTTTCCTGGCAACCCCTGCAATCAACCATTTTCCACACCCGGTGCCCCAGGCGCACAACAGGGCCACTGCTAACAGCTGGGTGGGTGTCATTCCCAGCAACCCACCTTCTTCTGCATCTGGTTCAGCCAGCAGCAGATGCACCAGACATGGAAGAGAGGCAGTACTTGCGCAGCACATTGTGCTCAATTCCTGACGAGCATCCTATGAATGCTGAGCATGCGTTCCGGGAACTTGGTTTCAGGGCCACTGCAAAGTGGACCAGAGTCTGGGGAGCTGAACCCAGGGAATCCTAGATGGAATCAAACTGGAACGTTCCTGGAAGCAAAAATAAAACAACTAAGGCTGTTGTACTTCATGCACATCATGAGAAGGAAAGACTGAATGGAGAAGATGAATCATTCTAGGGAAAATTGAAGGCAGAAGAAAAGGAAGTCCAAGTCAGTTCCACAAATCTTTTAATTTAGAAGAGCTGAGCAGGGCTGTCAAGGACAGGACGTTTTGGAGGAACTCATTCATAGGGTTGCCATTGGTCGGAGATGATTTGTTGGCATGCAGTAATAACAAGGGGAGACATGACAGAGGTGCTCAAAGTTATACATGGGGTGGCAAAAGTGGAGAGCAAGACATTTTTCTTCCTCTCCCATAATACCAGAATCCAGGCTCATCCCATGAAACCAACTGTTGGGAGATTCAGGGCAGATAAAACGAAGTACCTCTTCACACAGCGCATGGTTTAACGGTGGGATTCACTTCCACAGGAAGCAGTGACGCCTATTCATATGGAAAGATTTAAAGGGGGATAGGTCACATTCATAGAGGAGAAGGCCACTAGCGCTATTTAGTCTAGATGCCTGTGTGCCGCTTCTGGGATCAGAGGTCTTTTGCCTTTTACATACTAGCAGCTTGTGCAGAGAGAGCTGTTGTACTCATATTTGGCTGAGGCATCCTGTGGGCTGCTGGTTTACCACTGTGAAACTGAACTAGATAGACCATTTCTCTGATTAAGCCTGATGTTTCTTATGTTCTAATAGGAAGGTCAGCTCACCTAAACCAGCAATATAGCAAGTGGGATGGAATGCCAGTCAGGGAGCCAGGGTCCTGTAGTGGTTAAGAGCGTGGGACTGGGACTGGGTTCTCGTTCCCACTCAGCCATGGAGCCACCTGGGTGACTTTGGGCCAGTCACAGACTCTCAGCCCAACCTACCTCACAAGGTTGTTGTTGTGTGGATAAGACTGAGAGCAGGAAGAGGAGAATGCTGTAAGCTGCTTTGAGTTCTTTGTGAGAAAAAAGGCAGGATATAAATTTAATGGAGAGACAGATAGTCAGGAAATGCAGTGCAGTAGGCACAAAGAGTAGGAAAGTTATTCATTCATTTGTACTTACAAACACACAACTGACCAGATGGTAGCATATCATGAGACTGCATCCGGGGGTGGGGTGGGGAGGGGAGTCCAGGCGTATATGCACTGATCGAAAGAAGCTCTTGCTGTGCTTCCCAGCTTGTTTGCACATGCCAGGGCTGCTTCTCCCTCCCAAAGGGGGGGCTGCCGATTTGGACCTTTCGGGTGCGTTTGTTGGTAGAAGCACAAACTCCATCCATCAGGAACACGTTCTGGGAAGCTGCTGTTTTATGCAACATGTGCACAGCCATCTGGTGCTTCTCTGATATCTCTTGAGGACTCCTTAGACTGCCATAAAAGTTTTCCTCCCATTTGTAAGTTCTTCTGCCCCAAGCTGATACCCTCTCTATTTACTATATTTCTCCTTAACTTTGATGGTTCACTTTGGTGCTTTGGCACATATTGTTCCCCCTCTGATTCCCTAGTTTTCCCTGTAAGAGGAAAACCATACATACCATTTTCTCATTTCCCTAACCATCTCTGATTCAAAGAGAATAATGAATGGTATTGAGAAAAGAAACATTATGCCAAATGGTTAGGGCAGGATTCTTTTTGACATGCAGAGTTTCTCAGATAATAGTCCCAGGGATCAAGAAGGGTTCAGTCCTATGGCCCTTGGAGAGCATGTGAAGGGCCACAGGGCAGCTTTGAGGGTAGAGCTGGGAACCAGGGCCCAACCTCCCCCCCCCCCCCCGCCACACCACAGTTGGCATGGGGGAAAAGTGCCGGCTGCCTTTCAAGGCTGGGAAAACAACATCCGATGAGGTCAGGCAGTGTTTTGGGGGACAGGGAGATCAGCAGCCTAGAGCAACCTGGATAGCAGGTATAGGACAGCAGTTGCTGCTCCAGCTCTCTTCCTTTCCCCCCCAAACCCTCCAGCGGGATGGGTGAAAACACCCATCTAGCAGAAATGCAGAGTGGCACGGCTGGGGAGGTGGCATTTGCCCCTGCTATTCCTCTTGCTCTGCTCTGGATGCCCAGAAGCCACCACGTTCAGGGACTCGTGGGCTTCCTCAAAGGTTTGTACCCTAAGCATCTTAGGATATAAGTTTTCCATGGCCCCCCACACCTATTCATTACAGAGCATAAGGATTTTAGGCATTTCCTTTGGACATTACTAATCCTAATTGGCCATTCGGCCTTCTGCAAGGACATATATTTCCCAACTAATCCATGCAAGTGCAATACAACATTAAAAAGAAATTTAAAAAGCTATACAAGTGAGGAGAAAGTAATTCAATAAACTATAAAGCAATTTTGGTCTGTGACATTACACCCTAAGGGAAGACTGTGGTGTAAAGTAGTAGAAGCTTCAAAGGTATTTCCAAATGTCAACTGCTTCAACTTTAGACGTTCGGGACTTTTATTGTGCACTCCCATTTGTCATTCCTCACAGTTGTTTATGCAGCATTGTGATCCTCCAGTTTTACTTCTTTTTTTCAGCTCTCTTCTTCAGGGGTTTTCAAATAGGAAAAATCCAAGTTTTCTTTTCTTCTTCACCCCTCTGTCCTGACAAAAAGTTTAAGCCCCTGATATTGTAATTGCATTATTTTGCTATATATACTGCAGCACCACCCAGAGGTTATATAATATGAAAAGGCAAAAAAGAAGGAGCTGTTTACATAGAGATTCAGCCTCAACTGGAAGTAGAAACACTGGGTTAGTGGCCTTGCCTAGAAAAGCTCAAGTTGGCATATGTTACATAACTTCTCACTTAAAAGTTATTTTTATTTATCGTTGTAGTTAGATAACCACTCCAGAAAAAAGGTTTTCTGTACGGTTCACAAACAAATGCAACATTGAAATAAAGTATCATACAATGAACACGATTAAAAATAAACACAACATCAAAACAGAGCTAACAAGTCAGGACAGGGAAAATGGAGGACAAGCAAATTCTATCCAGAATAGTGTCCTTATAGTAGCCTTCTCCAATCTAGTGCCTCTCAGATGTTTAAAATCACAACTCTCCTAATTTCTGACAATTCACTATACTGACTGGGGATGATGGAAATTGACATCCAAAACTTCTGGAGGGCATCAGGTTGGATAAGGCTCTGCTAGGGGATTAGAGGTGGACTCTTGGCAAAATGTGTGTGAGGGGTATACATATACCTTGGGTGAAAACTGTAGGCCAGCCTTGGAGGTGCTGCTGACATGCCCTCTTGGAAGGGCAATTAGATAGATGGGGTCTGGAACAAGGCCTTCTCGACTGTGACTCCACCTTTGGTGAACTCAGTCCCGACTAAAATACACGTGGCCTCATCAATTCAGCCCTTCAAATAGGCTCAAAAAACCAATTTGTCTTAAGGTGCTACTTCCTAGACTGATCGTGGCAGCCGCAGTTTTAAGCAGTTTTTACCATGGGTTGAAAATAGTTTTCACTATTTTTTAAAGTTGTCATCCTGTTTTATTGGTATTAGCTATTTTATTTTTGTTAGACATGCTTTATTTGTTCATTTAAGTTGCGTAGTTTCTGGTTTGGTTTGGTTTGGTTTGGTTTTTTTCTTGAGCAGGTAAGTAGTCTCCAAAGTAGTTTACAATGTATTTTTCTGTTGCTTTTCTGGGATTTTGTGGCATGTTTTAGCTTTTTTTTTTTTTTTACTTCATTGATTTATGTATTGGAAGCTGCCTTATTAGGGGCATATTAAATTTCTCAGATGCATGAATACATAAGCAGATGGGAGATGGAACAGAACCTGAACTGTTCCAATTCGGCCTGCCATACGGCTTACAAAATGTGATGCATTTCAAGTCAAATACTAGCTGGTTGGCAGCTCTTTTGCAGCATGCATCTAATCCCATTAGTTGCATTCAGCACAACATAATTTCAGATGTGTGCACTTAGGTACCTTAAAATAAGTCAGGCTTCAGGAGTCTCATTAAAGAATTGTGCTTTTTCACATGTAAGATTTGTGATTAAACGTTCTTTGTTCGTCCCTCATTTATTGCAGAGAACCTTTGTAATGAAAAACTGTAAGTGGTATCTTAGCAAACAAATTGTAGTCTTGGAGTATGAGGAAACACCCTCCAATGACTTAGATATATTTAACAGAAGGAGCAGAGGTTCTTTTGCCTAAGGGCAAATGATTTTGGAACATCTGGCAAATGCAGATCAAACCAAGTACACTTTGGTTGCAACAATGTACACTGGCTCTGAGAAGTGTACATAATACATTCTGTCTGCATAAAATGGTAATAATAATAGTGTAATGTTGGATCATTGGTATGAACTTAAGTGGACTCCGGGGGATGGTGGAGGACAGGAAGGCCTGGAGGAATGTTGTCCATGGGGTCGCGATGGGTTGGACACGAGTTCGCGACTAACAACAACAACAATGTTGGATCAGTTGAGATGTTGAACATAGTGGGAATTACATCTGAGCACATATGCTGAAAGGGGATGTGGGCAGAAAGGTGGGCACACCTGTTTTCTCTTCCAGGTTTGGAGGAAACAGGTATGCCCACCTTTTTGCTAGGAAAGGAATTGTGCAGACACCTGCCTAGTGAAAGCCATGTGGATAATGTTGCATGTTACCAGGTGTTCTACAAGGATGCCTGATTGAACGATGCCTGGTCTACCAGGTGCTTCCTTTTTTTTGAAAAGGAAGGGAATTTGCTTGGATTGGGTCTCTACATAACCAGACATCTACACATAGGAAGCTTCCTTATACAAAACCATGCTTTCCATCCATCTAACGCAGAAGTGACTATATATATCAGGGTTAAGAAATTTGTGGTTTTCCAGATGTTTTGGCCTGCAGCACCATCATCCTTCAACCTTAGCTATGCTGGGCAAAGCTGCTTAACCCTAGGTAGGCCTGGCAGCAACTTCCCAGGATTTCAGACAGAGCCTGGCCCTGCATGAAGGTCCTGCAGGTTGACCTTGCAGCCTTTTGCTTGCAAAGCTATTATCATTCATATGGAAGGCTTAAGGAAGGCACTCCAATTCCTCCACCACAGGAAGATTCTTGCTAAGTGGCTCTGAGCTGAGACTAGCCCAAGACATTTTAAACCTCAGGCAGAAAAAAAATTCATATTCCTTCCTTCCCTCCCTCCCATACACACTCCATGTCCAAAGGCAAAATGGACTGACAGTCGAATTTCCTTCAACACCACTGATGGGATAGCGCCTTCCAACATACCCAAGAGATGCAGGATAGTTTAGGGGGTGCAGGACAGCCTGTGTGGCACCCATGGCGTTGTCACCTAAGCAAGAGGATGGCTCAGGGGAATGGCTTGTAGCTGCTGTTGCTGCACCATGACCTCCGCAATGGGGGTCAGCTGGCTCACTTTGCCTAACAGCAGCCCTGAGCTCAGCCAGGCCTTAGAACTAATTGTTCCTCTCAGCATCACACACGCACACACTTCATTTGGAGGAGTCGCGCTGTAACGAAGCACATTCAGATCTGGTTTTTCAATCCTGCAAGACTGCTGGTAAAAGCATCAGTATCCAGGCAGAAGCCAAATGTGTTTATGGAGGAGGGGGCACCTTCCAGCAATGACTTTGGAGATCTTGATAGCATGGTCAGCGGTCAAATGTTTTCATGCTTCATTTCTCCTGTTCCTCTGGCAGGTACATGTGACAATACTGAAGCTATGAGTGGAATTTTAATGAGGAAGTTTGAAGAAGTCAGCAGCTCCTCAATCTTCTCTGTGTGGGAATCAGATGATGAAGTTTCTAGCGGCAAAAGCGCTGACGATGGTGATAGTGTCAGCCTGTCTACTTCAAATCATTTTATTCGTAAGTACCAAAGTAGCAGATGACAAGCAGGGTGGAGCCCCTTTCTCTATAAGTTAGTATTTATCACAATGTTTTTACTTTGGAATATCTTTATCCACTTATGTTTCTGTGCAAAAAACCCACAGAGGGCAAACTTCCATTCAAAGCTTTAAAGTATAGAAGTAAAAGTCATTACAAATGTGAGAAATTGTCTGAGATGAAGGAAAATCCAAAAAGGGTGGTTGCAATCAGGATCTATTAAAAAAAAAACAGTGTTATCCCCACCCCTGCCCTTAGACCTGAATGATGCATTATGGCAGAACACTTATTTCTTTTAAATAGGTCTGCACAGTTCTGGAATGATCAATTAGTTGCTTTGTATTTAACTTTGCTTTAATCAATTAATTAGCTAGTTAATATAAACACCCTAGCAACTGAAGACAGGTGGTACTTTATTTTTTAATAATACACAAAGTAATTACTTTTTCAACTAAACCTGAACATTTTTTTCTGATGATCCAATTATTATCTTGAATTAAAACAATACCATAAATTCTAAATATTCTTTCTGAAAATATGCACTGTATAATTAGTCAATCAACAATCAACTACTTATTCACGGTCTTTTGCCTTCAATTCTATATTCCAATAGATTTGTAGAGATAATAGATTGGATTCATATTTTCTGTGCAAGGAACTCCATCAATGCACCTTCTGGAGAACAGGAAAGAATGATGATTGTGGTTTCTTCTTTCCTGCTGCATCACCCTCTACCCCCAAAAAAGCCCCCTACGATTGGGGGGCACCCCCAAACATTATGAAAGAGAGTGTTGTGGGCTGCAGAGGGAAGAAGGAATGAGCTCCCTGTCTCCTTCCTTTTTTGAGTATCTCTTGGATTTCAGGGTCTTCTGTGAATTTATTTATTTATTCATTCAAAGTTGTTCTCTGCTGTCTTGTATTTTACAAATCTCATGACAGATTACAAGAATGAAAGGGTCCTTCCATTTGTGGAAGGGCAAGTCTGGATCCATCCCAAAATGATAGTGTATGAATGGCATATAATGCAACTAATAAGCTGTATGGTCAAGATGGTTTAAGGTATGGAAGACTTTTACCAATTTAATCTTGTGGTCTTTTACAGATAATGATCCTTCACTCCAACCCTTATTTATGCAATTTCAATTTCAATATGATTACTGCAATATGTTATGGTTGGGGTTGCTACACAAATTTTTTGGGTTCAGTATCTAGCATTATGCATATCTTCTGCTTGTACAGTGAAACCTGCCCTCCTCTCCCATGACATCCAGAGATTTTGAGGAAATCACCCTATTCTGTTGATGGAAGCTGTTCCGTCAGATGAATGAGTTGATTGGATTTTACCCCTGGAGTCTTTGTATAAAAACACTTCACCCTCACCTGCTCTGCCTTCAGTGCAATACAGGATCGTGTTGCATGTCCTTGGTAGTGTAATTGTCAGGGTGTGTAGCAATGGCATCCCAACCTTTTGCCACTGGAGCATGGGGTGATGGAACAGACCTGTGCTCAGCTCTGGGGCTGGCTTTCTCCAGGATGGACTAGAACCAATTAAATCTTTTAGGCTACTCACTGACTTTGGTAAGTCAAGCCATCTACATACCAGTTAAAATGGATCAGTAGGATCAGGTTGCCAGTAACTCTGATTGGTTATCCAGTAGGTTTCACTTGAACATCAGTGATTCATGCCTGCCAGAAAAGCTTGTGGCTTAAAATGTGTGGAAATTTCTCATGTCCTCTGTAACAAGGCCTGGAAGGATGAAACCTGGAGACATTGAGGACCTTCTTTCTACTAAAAGCAGCACTCACTTAAATACATCATTGGAAATTCATATGTTGCAACTAGTTCCCCATTGTCTACCGTAAAGTCAAGTATTTCTTCTTTTGGCCGGTGTGTGTGATCCTAGTCATCTTTTGTTCTGATAGTGACAGGGAAGCACATAATTGACTGTGATTACCATTCATTCCATAAATGAAGTGGACAGAATGTTAACCCTGCAATGAATCGTGTTTGGGAGATTTTCAAAAATCACCTGCAATTTTAACTTGGGTATGTTTTCAAATTTGACACACCTAATTCAAGGAGCTGAATTTTCATTTAGATTACGGGGAGCTTCTGTACCCACAAAACTGCTCTCTGAGTTGAGAAGCTGATTTTATATTAAAGTAGAGGTGTCTGTGCATGCCATCTGGAAAAAATGGATGATGGCACTGCTGCACTGCACACTGTCAGGCATGTTGATTGTAACAGCTACTGATATTTTGCATTTAATACCACGACGCTTTTAGATCTCAGAGACGACTTGGCTTTCCACTTAAATTCACCCAAGCATTTCCAACACAAAACCCCAGGCTAGTGAGTGAGTGATTTCCCAGCAGATCTTCCCTATTATGCCATTGCTATGTCATGACTGGCTTTCCAGTTTTTGCAGTTTCCATGACAACCATGATCTTTGATCTGCAAAGAATAATAATGCATCACTAAGAGGTATAAAACATTTTTGGAACATAAAGTGTGGTTCCCTCAAAGGAATAGATTGCAGACAGCAGGGCACTTATCATTAATCAGTACCATAATTGCAAGTACGCTATATAAATATGAATTCCTGTTGATCTCAGACAGCAAACCATGTCTACTAATTTCCTAGGCTCCACAGAATAACTTGAACATACGGGAAGCCTTCTTACAATAGCAACATCATTAGCCGGCATTCAGCTACCACCGCTGGCTGTGGCTGCAACTATTCCTACAAACGGCAGTGGAAGAATAGCATGAAGGAGTCTTTGGTGCAAAAAACATAGGGGCTTGAGAAGGCTGCTAGAGGTAATTGGGAGATGCTGGTAAGGGGAGTTGGGTAGGGTAGCAGAGGAACCATGTTAGAGTTGGCTGGGTGCACTGGGCGAACTCTCAGGGGTGCTCTGCTTATTGTTGCTGTGGGACAGCTGCATTCCTCTGGCCAACCACAGAGAGAGCCAATGTTTACATTCCTACAGTCCTTTCAAGTGCCACCACGTTTGGACCACTGTGGGAAACTCAAGGAATGGTTATTCAGCACAGAAGCCAGGAAAAAGGTGAGCCGCAATGCCCTGTACAGGCTTGAGGACTGAAAAGGGCCAGAAAAAGTTTGCAGGGGGACTGTTTCTTCTACTGAACAACAGCTGTAGAGTTGCAGCAGGAGAACTTGCATCATGTGCTGAAGAGCTTGATCAGTGCCTGCTAGGAAGAGCATAATGCAGTGGGAACAAAAAGGTCCAAAGGGGGCTTCTGGGCCTTGGTGCACTTCCCATAGTTGT
Organism: Varanus komodoensis; assembly: GCF_004798865.1. NCBI lineage: Eukaryota > Metazoa > Chordata > Lepidosauria > Squamata > Varanidae > Varanus > Varanus komodoensis. Next base: position 30,763,362 of record NW_025336598.1, on the reverse strand, counting down.
TTTCAGGCACAGTGAATGACTTAATTTTGCATTGTGCCTTTAAATACAAGCCAGCGTCCAGCTTTCCCCATCACTCTTACCCTTGGACTAGTGGTAACCCCGTTGTAGGCTTGTGCTTAGACCTCTGTCAGGGATGTGTACATAGGTCTGCCTAAGAAACCTGCAACATTTCCCTGCGGGGAGTCTGAATTCAGTAGGTGAGGTTTAACGGACAGCACAACAATGTAATCAGAGCACTCAAGGCCTTTGAACCTGTCCTGCTTCTCCTCTAGTGAGTTAAGAACCTCCAGCGCCTTGGATGACTTGATGGGGAGGCATGAGCAATAGGAAGAGGCTGCAATATTTGCTGTTCTTAGTCTTACACAGATACAAAAGGTCCTTTTTTTTGACTGACTCACATTCCTGCCTCGTGTTACAGTACCATATGGCCCCTTATATACTAATCAGAGTACACCAAAATGAGTCCTCCATACGACACAAAGCAAAACGCACACACACATCATCACAGGGACCTACTAGTTCTGGGAGAGTCATGGCAAGCATGGTGAGATAACTCTGGAGAGCCATAGAAGCATTACTGGCTGCTTCCTTGCAGTGATGATGTTCAGCTTTAAAGAGTATTTTTGCTTCACAGAGCGTGGGTACTCTGCAGGGCTACCTTGATGCACAATGCCTTGTATTTTTTCAAAGGACTATTCCTTTTGATATAGGGTACTTTTAGTGTGAAGTATTGAGATGAGATAGCCCTCAAGAGCAGAAGGTAGATCTCCATGTGCTTGGGACTTCAACTCCCAGAAGCCACTGCTAGTACAGTCAATGGTCAGGAATGCTGGGTTCTAAAGTCTAGAATAGAGTTGTGACAAGCCCTCAGAATCCAGCCTTCTTCTGTTTGTTGGACTTCTTTCTCATGCTTGGTCCTAACTTAGGAAGCAAGCCAAGTCAAGATGAATTCTGCAAATGGTCGCAAATACTATTGGAACTCTTCTTGTGCAATCCAGAAACCTTGCTGCACAGTATGTACAGCACATATAAACCCCACAAGTCATGTGCAGAAGAGGGGCTCTGCTTGTGCAACTTTCGTGTGGACTTGATTCCTGGCAGATGCCCATGCAATTACTTGGCACTCTTGGTCAGGGCTGCAAGAAAGTGGCTGGATTTCCAGCCAATGGATGAGCCAACGGATTTCCACCTCGAAAGCAGATTCCTTGTATTACGACTGGGACAAACCCTTTTGGAATCCGTCCCTCTAGCATCCACAGACTTCCTCTTGGGCAAGACCTGGTCCTACAATGCTCAACCAAGAGGAAGCCTGCAAATGCTCCTGGACAACTGCTGTGCAATTTGCAGCCTTCCCTGGCAGAAGCATCTACGGGATGCAGACGGGGGCATTGCCGGTGGGTGTGCCGGCGGCTGTTCTCACAACAAATCATCTTCCCTGCTCGCTGCTGGCAGCAGCAGCACGTGGGGGAACGAGGCGCTGTGAGCAGGTGTACCAGGTGTCCTGCCCAGGGATCGAGCTTCTTCCTTGCTTGCTGCTGCAGGCAGAGGCAGCAGCAGTGTGCACTCCAGGAGGAGGGGTGCGGCAAGGAACTAGCCTTTTGCCCTGCTCACTGCTGCTGCTGGCAGTGATAGTGCATGGGAGAAAGGGCAACCGCTTGCACAGCTCATAGGACTTAATTCCTGGGAAACGCATCATAAGCAGTGGGTGCACTCACCTGGAACTTGGATTCTGGACCACAAGCCCGGGGAATCTGATGGATTCTCACCCCCAAACAGATTCCTTGCACATCCCTATCTCACATACTGTATCCCTAGTCCGGAACGTATGGAGAGCTTCTTTCTGCCCATGCCTGCTCTAGAGCTCTATGATGAATTGAATTTATCACTTTGCAGATGATGAACTGTAGCTGTATTCACTAATAACTCAAGTAGAAAGATATTTACTTGTGTAATTGTTGAACGTTCTCACATTTTAATGATGTCATGAATAGAAATTATGCTTCAGGTTTTAGTGCAAGTATTCCTAGTCAGAAATGGTCCGTCACTAGATACAGGAGAAATGGTTAAAGTGGTAGCCTTAATTCTCTCTTGAACTTTGAGAACTAAAAGCACAGATCTGATATAGAATGTGGCTGCTATTTGTAAATTGTTGAAATTCTTTTACATCTGCAAAATTTGGGATTTCTGTCAATCTCCTTTTCATCCTTAGCCTCTTTTACCATATTATACACCATTCCCAAATGTTCCACAGCCCACATAAACTTATTTTCTGGGAACCGGGGGGTGGGGGTGGGGGCAGAAGAAAGGGAAGGTGAGAAAGCCCCATCCACCAGCAGAATTCTGTTCCATTCATGGAAGGGGAAATTAGGATCTAAGTCATTTCCAATAACAGTCTTGTTTTGGAGGGCCGCATTTGCTCAACATAAAATAAGATTTGTTTGAAATTACTGCTGAGGACTGTTGTTTATGTAATAAATCTATATGCATCTATTACATAAGTTGCACACCATCTGAATCCTGAGATTTCACTGTGAACCTCAGGGACCAAATGCTATTCAGGAAGAGATGGACAGATAAAACTGAATTATTTATTTGGAATACCTTGGAACTACTTTGCTTTCCTGGACCAATCACCAATAAATATCATTGTTGGCTTCCAAATGCACTAAAACGTCTAATCAAAAATTAACCAATATGCTTGAAAATTCATTGAATAATTTAGAATATTGAATAAATTGTAAGAGATCATGATCTTCTCATAGATGTTTTATTACGTTTTATAAGCAAGAAGGATAATTTCTTCACACAATTATTAGATTTTTTTCTTTTATTACAACCATAAAGGAATGGTGATGGAGCATTCCAATGTAGTTTAACAAAGACTCCCTAAAACGAGCTGTGGTTTTCACACATTCTGAACACAAGGCACGCCAGAGACTCAGGAGATCACCAAATGTAAGGAAACAGAATACTGACATAAAGGAACTCATAAAATATTGCAGATTGAATTTGCAAGATACTCAATGCTAGCAATATAGCATAATTAAAATGAAAGGTTTTTTTACCAGATGTGCCATCTGATTGTATTAAAGTTAAGAACACTGATACTCATTGATTTTGCTTACATAGCTACCTTATCAGGTTGTTTTTGTTCCATTTTAAGCCATTCATTTTCCTGAATTCAGCAGCAGCAACAAATAAAGCCTGTCCTGAAAATACTGTAGTGTAAATTACAGTATTTTTGGTACTTTGGTGAATCTGAGTAACTGCTGGGTGTTGCATTTTCAAAAATACGGGAGTCGATCAATGTCTGTTAGTCCTTGCAGCCTTGGGCACAACCTGCACAGCATCTAGTACAGCTCGATCCAATCAGGGCAGGGCCCCAGAGGACCCCTGGGATGCTGCAGACCTCTGGATCACGGTGCTTTCTAAGAAAATGCAATTGGTGTGATATTTCTGTAACATTGCCTTCCTCTGGTCACTGAGGGAAAGAATGGGTTAATGAGAATATTGAGGACTTGCCTGTCTGCTTGACTACGTACCGCTACTTCCATCTCCTTCCCCGGGATGCTGCCCTGGAGGTAAGATCTTTTTCTCTCTTCTGATCCTCTTGTCCATCCATGCTGTCCTTTATGGACTCTGAGTAGTACCTTCACGCACTAGCCAAATTTTTACCATTTGCTTGTGAATACTATAAAACCGTTTTATTGATATAGTTAGTCTGTATCAGTCCTACGGAGCCTTCTGGGCTCTAACATGGTCTATTGCAGTCGAATAAGTCAGGAAAAAGCTTCTATTTATGATCCTCCTTTCAATTAACTTCAGTGGAAGCTCACTTCATATGTGTAAAATACCATGCTGAGAACTACCTGACTCATCTGGCTGCAGAACTGGCAGCTGTGGTGTAGTTATCCATTCATTGCATTTCTAGACTGTCCAGTAGCCAAAGTTTTCTGTTCAGTTCACAAAACACAACAACATAATTAAAAATATTATTTAAAAAACCTTTACAATTATAAAACAGAATAAAAATGAGTAAAAGCAACAAGCAACATAAAATTCTAAAAACACAGTATAAGACATAAACAAAAACACTGAAGGACGAACAAGTTTGGCAGAATAAAAGGGTCTTTCCCTGAAGGCAGAAGGACCACAGCTTTTGGTGCCAGCCAGACCTCTTTAAGGAGGCCATTCTACAACCAAGGTGCTACCACTGAAAAGTAGCAACCTGTCTCACTTCATCTGGCAAGGGTATGCAGAGAAGTGCTTTTGAAGATAATATAATATTAGAGTTTGGGCAGGTAATTATAGGGGAATACCTTGTCCCACCTTATTTCAGGCTTCGGAAGTTAATACGGTGCATTGACTCTAAGATTTGCAACTGGTACATGCTATGTTTGTTTTCTTGTGGAAAATTTTGCTTGAACTATATGTACATTCTTTTCTAACTCTGAAACAAACAAGCAAGTCCACCCTGAGCACTAGTCTGCAGCACCTGAAACAAGTTGGCTAAATGACAAAGAATTGCCTTATGCTCCTGATGACCTTCACTACTTTCATTTTTGTCACAGTGATATTGTGGCGTAACTGTGTTTCTGAACTTGACGGGAAGCTGACATATTGGCTATGTCTGCCTACAATGTCCAACCATTATAGGCAAAATCCAACCATGGTTGAACATTATTATGTGTGAGGTCTTGTGAAACTTTCCTATTAGGTATAAACCAGGTAGTAGATTCACAACAAGCTCTAGTAATTGCTAAATAAGTCTCTAGTCAATGGTTGTGCTCAGTCCTTGCCCTCTTTGTTACTGACTTTCCTATGTTGATGGAAAGGATCTAAAGAGAGGCTGCAACCCAACCTAAGTGACTAAACTTAGGCACAGCACTCCACAGGACTGGGGACCCTGGACAATCAGACTTGTTTCTGTCAACACAGAAAGGTTGGACTGTAAAAAATGGGGATGAGTGTTCCCCATCCACCTCCAGGAAGACAACCATTGAACATTTGAAGAGGACTTAAAGGGTTGTCACTGCAGCATAATGCCCCACAGCTCAGTTTGAGCTAAGGTTAGCCATCACCAAGTCCCACTGAAGATAACAGCACTGGAGATGGTGATAATTAAGTGGCTACGTTGATATCAATAGGCCTTCCTGATGCCCAAGTTTTCATATATTGGAAAAATATCCTTTTGTTTATTTGAAATAGCTGAGGTTGATTGAAATGGGGGGAGAGTATCTTTGTAGGGTTTGATCATGACAATGTTTGGAGCATATTAACTAATTATCTGGAGAATGGATTTCTTAAAGTTTTGTGCAAAGCTTTGGAGGGTCACTCTTTCAGTTGAGCAGGGTGTTTATGAGAGAAACTGCTGTGGTTGGCTGTCCCATTATAGAAAAGGAGCACAACCTCCATTTCAGGGAACAGCAGAACCTTATGCTGGAAGGTATGAATATTCAGCATTGAACGGTTCATTACCATCTTAAGCATGGCTATTTTTCTTTTAGAATTGATATCTCCTCCCAACATCCTCATGTCATCATGCAGCAATTTAACTAGTTAAAAAGTGCTGTTTTGTTTCATAGTAAAACATGCACACTAGATCCATGAGAATTTGGGGGTGTTTGATTTTTGTCTTCTTAGACTTTGCTCTTGGGCTGATTCATAGTCTTAGACAACTGATACCAAGCCAGAACATGCTGAAGAAGAGGGGAAAGCTGTTTTCTTAAGGTTGAAGTCTACACAAACAATATTAAGCATTAACTTTGCACAGAGTTGTTGCCCAACCTGTCAGAATTTAAGAAATGCTGTCTTTTGCCTATCAGACAACCACTGTTCTTGCTCAGACACACACCCCAGATGGCAAACTCTCTTGCTTCCACTGTATATGACCATGCTTTAGACTCTATTTTATTTTCCCCTGTGGATTGTTCTTCTTCAGAAATGTCAACACCAATCACTGCTTTAATGATATGTTAATCAGCAAGTAAGGGCAATCAGAAGCATTCTTTGATATATGAGATGACTTTCGATTTTCAGTGTCAATCCCTCAAACTACAAGCTGCAAGTCTTGATTTCAGGGGGCCTTTCCCTTCTTCCTTTCTTTCCCCCTGGTGGCACATTGAGAGATTTGGTGGAAATCTTCTGTCTTTGAATGATGTGGCGTATAGTTAATTATACAGGTGCTGCCTTTGCTCCACATAAAAGGCAATAATTGCTAGGTGATTATAATTCTACTTCTCAGTTTCTGCTGGTCACAGCAGCAGAAGAGCTTTCCTCCACTGAAGTGGCAAGCTTTAAAAGATAAAAGCAAAACAAAACACAACAAAGTCCACTTAAAAAGCAGATGCTTCTAAAATTAATCAGGAGTAGGAAAAAAATAGTATAAGCTTCTAGCTTGTAACCTCATTCTTTAAGCGGCTGTTACTTCATGGCTAATATCAGATGCCTTATTTATTTATGCCCAAGTATCAACAATGAAAAATGTAGTAACGATGAGACTCAGCTGTTTTATACCACTGTGTCATTTAATCCTGCTTGTGCAGTGAGGACAGCTGAATAGCAAGCATCATAAGGTCCCTGACCTTGCAGCTGGCAAGCTGATACCCTCCCACCTCTAGAATGTAGAAGGTTATTGGGATGGGGATACAGTCTGAAAGCAATGAGCACAGATGTATAAATGTGAAGATGTAGCATTATATAGGTCTGTAGTGATATAAAGGGAGCTTTGAATAAGTTTGTTCTTTTTTCACATTGCTACAATGGAGACATCACAGTATGCAGAAGCAAATTATACAAGAGCAACTCCCTGCCAAAAAAGCCATTTAATGGACCTATTGGGTAGAAAGGCAGTATAAGAATGGGATATAAGCAACTTTAATAATCCCTGTCTATGTAGTTCCATTCTGTTCCTTTTCTGGGTCTATTATATTTAACCCATATCTGAGTCTTATCATATTGCATTATTATTTTTTAAAATATAATACTAATTAAAATGGGTTGGATCCAGATTTAGTCAGAGCAGATCCACTGAAATCAATGGGACTTGAATTAATCATGATTAACTACTAAGTTAGATTTGATATACCTTCACTCAGTCATCAATTCAAAGGAAAACTGCAGCCAAGAAATTAGAAGACGGAGACTTCAAAGGGCAGCAAAGAAGGAACTAGAAAAGATCATCAAGTGTAAGGATGTGTCACTGGAGACCAAGGCTGAGATCATTCACAGTATTGTATTCTTCATCACTATGTATGGGTGTGAAAGTTGGACAGTGGAGAAAGCTGACAGGAAGAAAACTGATGTTCTTGAAACATAATGCTGGAGAAGAGCTTTGCAAATATCCTGCACTGACAGAAAGATGAACAAATGGATCCTAGAGTAAATCAAGCTAAATTTTCTCTGGAAGCAGAAATGATACAACTGAAGCGGTCCTATTTCAGGTGTACCATGAGTAGGCATGGCTCCCTGAAGAAGACAGTAACACTAGGGAAAGTTGAAGGCAGGAGAAGAGGAGGAAGGCTAAATTAGAGATGGACAATTCCATGTAGGAAACCACAGTTACAAGAACTGAACTGGGTTGTCAAGGACATGGTAGTTTGGAAGGCATTCATTCATTGGCTTGCCATAAATTGGGGATGACTTAATGGCATGTAACAACAACTACTAATTTAAATCTTTCTTATTTCAATCATACTCTAGATATAATTAAACATGGATCCAACTCAATGTTACTTTAATGTAGAAAGTTGAATGACCATGCCCTTTAACATGAATGTAATTCCATATACTAATTTCACCTGGGAAAAGTGACTAGAAACAGTGTTTCTCAAACTTCCTGAACAAAAGCCTTTCCTTTCTTACACTTAGGTTGGCAAGTCATGTGCCAGTCTGGTGTACTCCAGTTGGGCTTGAACTTCCAGTGCTCCTGACAATTGACCAGACTCGCTGAGGTTGATGAGAACTGATATTCAAAATGTCTCCCATTGATCATACCTGCTTTTAAGTATGCAAGATTTTTTCTACCCTCTGCTCCTTTCTCCACCCATCCATGGTGACAGCAGTGTGGCTGAGAAGGGACCTGGCCACAGAGAAGGGATGGATGGACTTCTCTCTGGTGGGATCTACTTTGTTTTTAATTTTAGTTTTTACCTGATATCTTCCAACTACATCCTCGTGACAAAGACATTCACTGAAAATGAACAAAGTTTGAGTCTAGAGAGTTGTTTTGACTATCAGAGTTCTGACAGCCCTTGTAGCCCTTCAACTCAAAAATGCTTGGAAGCAGGTCTGATCAATGGGAGTAATTCTCAGGTGACTGTGCTTAGCAGCCTTCCCCAGTCTGGTGCACTGCAGATATTTTGAATATCAGTTCTCATCAACCCCAGGTAGTCTGGTCAATCATCAGGAGCTCTGGAAGTTCAAGCCCCAGCTTTCTTCATGTTGGCAATATAATTTGTTGGGGTGAGGGGGGTTATCAATGTGTTGCTACTATTGTTAAAGAGTTGAGAGTCAGGAATGCTTGCCAGTCTCCTGTGAATCACCTGGAGCTCTCCAGGTGTGTGTGTGTTTGTTTCACTGTTATACTGCCCCATAGCCAGAGACTCTGGGCGGTACACAAAGTAGATCCAGATCTACCTCCTGCCCACCTTAGCTCTTATTAGAAGAGTAACGTATGAACTAGCACAATACTGTAGATGTTCCTGTTGTCTCCGTTACATCTCAGACTTCATTACATGGAAGTGTTTACTAACTGCTGGAGTCTACAGAAGCTCCCACACAATTCTGTATACAAAAGTGCAACCTATGATTCCTTGTGGCCAATGGGCTGCATGTGATCCACACTGCCCTTGTAGCACCCCTGAAATTGCTGTTTTTAAAAATGTGCCCATAGTGGCCATGGTGTGTTAAAGGGTCAACATTAGCTTGCAAGTATTAGGTTGCCACAATGTCAATTCTTTTGTTTTTATTGTGGGTCTTTTTCACTGGTGAGACCCCTGGACCTCTTATAGTTACCTTCCTCTGTTTTACTATTTTTGGTATGAATCTCAGGTATCCATCTATAATCTATTTATTCTGAGGGGCTCTTATTGAAGTAAATGGATCTGCTCTGAATTAATAGGATCACAGTTTGAAGTCTCAGTTTTTTGTTTTTGTTTTATTCCTTGGTTTTCTTCACACATGTCAGGGAAGACTGATAATCTCTTGGACTGCCTGATGAAAAGCACAATAACTCACTTCTTCAGCAACATGTATAACTATGCCTTAGCCTGGCAAATTCCTGCTTCTCCTAATCCACCCTCAAGTATATCAACAACTCTTTATTTAGGCTTCCATACCTAGCACTCTAATGAGGTTGGAAAGGTCAATACCAGCTGGCAGGAAAGGTCAGCATGAGGTTCTGTATTCATGCTCTTCCTGTAAGTTGGTATTCAGCATGCGGAGATGTGCAAGCAGAGGGTTGATAGGCAGGCAGGGCAGCTGGGAAAAGACCTGCATTGTGCTGCAAAATAATGGCATGATTTGACAGGTAGTCTTCATTACCCTTTCCTATAGGATACACAATAATTTTTACAGCATTTATAGAGGAGGATTACTTTGGGAAAGAGGAGGACAGTTTAAAAAAAAAAAGCCTTTGTTTCTCCCAAATTCGTAGTGCAGCTAGGTTGTTTTAGATCCTGGATGTAACAATTAACAATCTTAAGGGTGGGAGGGAGGCTTTAGTTGGCCATGTAAAGCACAAAGCTATTTTTTCACTTTTTCCTCCGATCCATGCTTCCATGCTTAACAACTGCTTCTACATTCCTAATAAGTTCAGATAAAAACAAAACTGTTGGTCAGTGCTGATTTTTAAAAAAGCACCTCTGAGCATGTGCAGTTTTGTTTTTCAAACTCCCTTAAATCAGGACAACCACAACAGAATAGTTTGTTTCTACTGCTCTGGTTGCCTATTGCTCTCTAGGTGGCCCTTGGGGCAGTGCTGCGGCACCAAGCTCAGTATCTTGCCCTGGAGGGCCCTTGCTGCATCGCTCATTCAAGTGCATACTTGTCGCATTATTCTTCCATGTAAAGCTCTTTCCGCATAATAAGCCTCTCCTTGCTTCAGTCTTGATGATCTCAGGCTGAAGGTTCATTCTTAAGATAAATATTTTCTGAGCAAAAAAAATAATAATGATGCTGATACTTGTTTAGCCTGATCGCAGCAATTCTGCCATTATTTTCTGCTCTTATTCATTGGTCATCCCTCTGGACAAGTGGAAAAAACTTCTGCCTATGACAGGGATGGATGAGTCTCGATTTCTTCTCTTTGTGCCCCTGAAAAGCCATTCTGGAAGGTCCCCCTTTCCTAATTCCCCCCCTTTCTGACCCTCTGCAGCCAGAATGCAGGAAACAGGAAAGGCTGTAGATGGAAGAAATCAAAATATCCCTCTCTGTGAGTCCCTTCCACTCTGATAGACACACTTTAAGCCAGTTGGTGCCGTTTCTATAAATAAAGTATTATGGATGCGACAGATTTTAAAACCCTCTTTTGTAAGTCTAGGTGCCTCTACACCGTTACTGCATTTTAGTGCAGTCCATTTCTTTTTATTGGAAACATGAAATAAGTTTTAAATGGCAAGATATCTGTGACCCGCACATGATTACTGCTGCCTGAATAATGTATATGTATTCTGACCAGATGTAGTTTCTCTTCTTGCTCAACAGCTTGGCTAAGGTCAGTAGAAAAATCTGTTTTGGCTTCATTAATAAAGGATCTGCTTCCAGATGGCTGTTCACAAGGTCAAGAGCGAGCTTTGGCATATTCACATTGCCACAAAGCTCAGAGGTTCCTCACAATTTTAATGTTCTTACAACTGTCAGCAACACCAGGTATTATGGGGTAGCAATATTTTAATGGTTAATTGCTCATAGACTGTGGCAGCTGATTATATAAGGACAAATAAATGGGAGAATATGTACAGGAAGGAGAACATCTTGCTTGAAAAAACATGAAGAAGGAGGTGGGGGCAACGCAGTATCACAGTTTAGAGCCACTGCATCCAACAATTGTTTAGCCAGGATAATGTCCACCCTCCAGCAGGAGAGGAACAGCAGCAACAAGTAGCTGTTTGGGCTATTCTACGTTGTGCATGCTTTAGTTCGGTTGTAAGTTGCCTTGGGTCTTTTTCGAGAAAGCATCTAAGGATTCTCAGCAGCCATGAGTCCATGGGCAGTATTCAAACCTGCCTTCCCACCCACGGGTCCCATCACCAGTGGCTCAGGGAAGCCACATTTCTAAAATGGATGCAAGCCCAGTGGAAACAGTCCCTCCTGGAACAGGGCAGCTCTGCAGAGCTTGCAGAAGGTAGCTCAGCTGATCTGTCCCAGGTCATGAACCAGTGCTTCCACTTGTTCCTGGAGTTGATTTTAAAAACGGCTAGCTCCCCGTAATGTGAGCAGAGGGTCCCCCTTTTTTTTTTGCAGCAGAGCAATTCTTTTCCAGTTCCACTTGGAGATGGCGGGAACTGAATCTGGGACCTTCTGAATGCAAAGCAGATGCTCTGCCCTTGATCTGAGCAGCCTCTCCCGGCTGTAGGCTGATCTTCAATGTCACCAAGAAACAGAAATGGCAGGGAGGGAAGGGGAAGAAGCAATGAACTAAGAATCCATTGCTTCCTCCTTGGCTCTGCAGAGGACCGAAGCATACTGAGCAGCAGACGAAGAGGGCCATTTTGATTTCTCCCCATCTCCTGACTGCAATCTGGGATTTTGCTTGGAAAGGAGCAGGGTTGGCTGAAGATGACCTGCTGCTGCTGTTCGCTGGGGTTGGAGAAAGCCAAGCTGCTGCTGCTGCTGCTGCTGCACAGTCCTCCTGGGTGTGAGGGAGCACAAAAATGAGCAGCAGCTGCTGTCAGTGAGGGGAAAGCATGACTCACCTGTCCTCCCTCTGCCACCCACCTTCCCTGCAACGCCTCACTCTGCAACATCCTTTTCAGAGAGAAGTGCACCAGTCCAGGAAGTCTTCAGGCCACGTCCTACCAACATCCCACTTCAAAAAAGGACTCTTGGTGAGAGGCATTTGGTTCAGTGAGCTCCATGCAGAGCTTTTCCAGGTGCTCCTTTGCTGCAGCATTTGCCCCAGCAGGGGAGCGGATGGGATGGCTCGGCCATGCAGGTGCCGCCCGTGCCCGAGCCAGAGTGAGGCACCAGGTAGGCAGCAGTAGCATCTGTCCCGGAGCCAAAACAGCTGCATTTGCTGTCAGAGGAAAGTGGCCAGCAGGGCTCTTCGGAGTGGCTGTTTAGCCTTTGCCTCACTTTGAGTGGCACAGGGCAGTGGCAGCAGCACTGGGAATCCTGACAGCTCACCCACGGGATCTGCCACTCTTCCAGACCCACTGCCTGAAGTAGGGCGTTCACCTCGCATTATAGGTGGGCCAGCCCTGGGGAGCAGGGAATGATAGGAGGTGCTTCTCATATTCCCCAAGGCAGCTCATGACTTGCGATCAGCCAAGAAATACTTTCCCCCTCTGCAGGTCTGGACCCATGTTCAAGAGGGAGGAGAGAGGCATCATTTACTTTTCACATGGCCATGTCTGTTCCTTCGGAGGCCCCCACCATGCTTCCCTTGCAGGACAGAGCTGTGAGTGCCCCAGTCTGTTCAGTACCTCCTAAGTGAGTCCGGTACCTCCATGTGTGGCAGAGGATGCCACCCCATCAGCATTCCAGCATCTGCTCATGGAAAGGGAGATTGATATTTCACCTCAGGCAGGTGAGGTGCCTTGGACCAGTGCCTTGGTCCATCCTTCCTTCCTTCCAACCAACACTAATATTCTGTCTATACCAAAATAGGTCTCAAGATGGCTCAGTAGGTCTCAAGACATTCTTTCCCTTTCCCAAACACCCCTTAGAGCATGGATGGTGAACCTCTTTCAGTTCATGAGCTCCATTCAATTTAGGACCAGCTCTCAGTGGGAGAAGCTTTGTGGAGGTGGGTGAGACCAAAGGAATGTGGGGGGGGGGAGATACTAAAAATAGTAAACATGCCTACATATTTAGGACTGTTGGTGCCGTTTATATTTTAGTTTAATGCTCTGGAATGGGAATAAGATAGAATGGGGGTAAACAATGGGGAGAAATTGAGAGATAGAGGAGGAAAGAACAGAGCACAAAGTGGTGGGGGAGAAGAAGGGATGGTGTGTGGGGGGTGGGCAGAGATACTAGGGAGGAAAGGACAGCATGGAAATGTGTAGGGGGTGAAGTTATCCCTCCACCCCAAGCCCCATGGAGCCACAACATGATGCAGATCTTCAGTTGTGAGAACAGCACACAAACAACCAAGAAAATAAGAACTGTCATTTATTTCAACCTCCACTGGAAAAGCATGAGCTGGCAAATAACTGATGCTGGGAAAATGATAAATGGCCAGCATTATTACTGAGGGGAAACTCTAGCTTCTCATAGACAAAGCTGTGGGAAGGGATCATGTTCAGCCATGAGTGTAGCAAGTTAAGAATGATCAAAGTACATGGTGCTATCTTTTTCAACTTTTAATGACAGCTTTATAGCAAGCAGTGTGGGAGACAAGGTGGCAGATAAGGGAATAGATAAGGATCTGGTGCTGTTGCCCATTTATTTCCAGCGTAAGACAATAAATAAGAGCAATAATAGGATTCAAAATCAAACCTACAAAAAGAATTTTAAGTACGATGTTAAAACGTTTCATATACGCAAGATATATATCAACATATCACTGTAGCATGCACGGTTTTCTTCCTTATAAGACTCAAGGGCCACTGTGGGGTTTGAGTAAGCTTAAGTGACATTCCCCCCCTCTCCCCCCTGTGCCCCCACCCCTGTAGTAACTGCTTGCTCTCAGCAGGATCTTCCTAGCTGTGCATTGGTTTTTTGTTTTGTTTTTTAGTGGTGAGTCAGTTGCTACAAGTGGACTACCAGGTGGAGCCTTCAGGAGTGGGAACTTAGGAGATCTGCCACTTGTCAGCTGTAAAGTGGTGGGATGTGGGGTGAAGAGTACCAGGGCCTTGAGCAGCTGGTTGTGGTTCGAGAAGCATCTAAGAAGCAAAGGACGACATTGCTGCGGTGGTCCATTCCGCAGGCGCTGGTGGCAAAACTGACTCTGTGGGCAGAGCAAGAGAGCAAGCTGGATGTTGCTTGAGAGACTGCAACGCCAAGTAAAGCAGGCTAACTTTCTCAGTGATGAAGGCAAAATCCATCCCAATCCAGAAACCAGACTTTGCCCACCTGGGGTCTCACTGACTGTCAGAGGAGACCTCACTGAGACAACACGAAGGAAAAGACTAAATAAGTCCCCAGCTATTAGCGGGGAGGGAGATGACCCCGTGGCCTAGGAAAGGCTTCCAAGTGGCCTTGGCTGTAGCGTGTGGAGCCAAACTGGAGCCATTGAAGGATAGCAAAGACTGCTGCCTTGTACCACTGAAACAAAACTGCTCAGTAATGACATGGAAATCAGAATATAGCGGAGCTTGAATTGCCATCTCATGCTTACGGTATATACTGTTTTTCAAATTTCATGGTGCCCAGACTGATTGCCAAGTGGCTCTAAGGATCTCCGAACACAAATACAAACAAAAGTTGAAGATGCACAGCATGACTGCTCCCCTCCCTTAACTTCAGAAAAATTGTTGCTCCTGCTCCAGTGAAATTGTTGTCTCCCTTTGAAATTCCTCAGATGGCTCACCTCAGGAAGAATCCCCATATTTGCTTTCAGGAAAGTCTCATGTCAGCTCTAATGGGGAACAGCTTTATAGTGGAAAGAAGGTACCTATACACATTCTCCAATATGATAAGAGTTTCTTCTTTTTCCTATCTCACTGCAAAGTTCCCGGAGAAGAAACGTGTTGATGACACGTTGACAAGGAGCATAATACAGTTTCTGGTGCTGGCCACACCAAATAAAGGCACCGTTTAAAGTCTCCTACTGGGAAGCGTGTTGCTGGCCTAACCAGCTTTATGGAGCACAAGCGTAAATGGAATTGGCAACTTTTTTTCCTATTACAAAACTGTATTTACTGACACTTTAGACCTTGAACTGGGTATACTTCTTTTCTACCTTCACACTCTATTTCTTCCCCCTATCCCCACGCTGGATAAAAGATAAAGGTACTTTTTTGTGTGTGGATAACTTTGCTTTGCCTCGTGTGAAATGGCAAATTGTTCTGAGTGCCTATATAATTATGCTGCAAAATAGTCTTTCAGGGGGGCAATTCCTGAATAAGTGATCTGAAAATTGCAGCCTTAGAGGCATTTGTTGCATTCTGTTTTGTGTTCTGAACTGACACCATGAGCTGGTGATTCCTTACAGGCACTGGAAAGCCTGTTCATTCAAAAGCTCCATCTGCAGATTGAGCTCTGGGATTGGGGTTATTTAGTTGGAATAAACAGATAAATCGTGATTAATTGCATAATATTTTAAAATTCTATTGTCGTGCCAATGTCAGGTCATAATTGTGCTCACCATTGACAGTTTCCATTCTGTCACTGAACAAGTTGACAAAAACATTCATACAGTGCTTCCAGGCAAGGCTTTTTATTCTCTAAGCCCCCTGCCTCATTCACAGAATTTTATCTGGAGATGTGGGAATTCCAGACAACCTTGTCTTTCATTTGTAGCCCTCGCATTTTATCTTACCACTTCTTCCCTCCCTTTTTTCTAATCAGAAAAAACCTATTAAGGGTGCGAGCTGATGTACGTATCTTTAGCCAGAAAATGGTCCTACAACTCCCAGCATCCCCTGATGCTTCCTGGAACTTGTAGGGTGTTTTTTTTGTTTATGCATACATAATGGAAATGGTCATACATAACTGACCATCTGGATCCATTTCAGTCCAATTTCAGGCCTGGTTTTGGGGCAGGAACTGTCTTGGTTGCCCCATGGGATGACTTTTGCCAAGAGAATGATATGGCGTCCCTGTTAGTTACCCTGAACCTCTCGGCAGCTTTCACTATCATCAGCCATAGTATACTTATGGATAGGCTGGCTGGGTTGGCTGTAGGAGGCATTGCTCTGCAGTGGTTCTGTTCCTACTTGGCTGGCTGATTCTAGATGGTAGCACTGGGGAACTCTGGCTCTGTGCTCCCATGGAGTCCGACAGAGTTCCATTTTATCCCCCATGCTGCTTAACAACTACATGAAACCACTGGGAGAGGTCATCTGGAAGTCCGGGACTGAGGAGTCATCAATACGCTGATAATACCCAGCTCTACCTCTCGTTCTCACCCAATCCAGGAGAGGTGGTGATTGTTCTAAACCAGTATATTGATAGTGTGATGCACTGGATGAGGGCTAGTAAATTGAAGCTTAATCCAGATAAGATGGAAGTGTTACTGGTGATGGGCCGACTGTTCGGGTGAGTGATATTTGCCCTGTCTTGGACAGGTTTGCACTCACTGGAGAAGAGCCTAATGCTGGGAACAATTGACGGCAAAAGAAGAAGGGGACTGCAGAGGATGAGGTGGCTAGATGGAATCACTGAAGCAGTCGGCGTGAGCTTAAGTGGACTCCAGGGGATGGTGGAGGACAGGAAGGCCTGGAGGAAGGTTGTCCTTTGGGTCGCGATGGGTCAGATGTGACTTTGCAACTAACAACAAGGGATGGGCAACTCATCCAGATGTTTTGGCCTAGAAGTTTCATAAGGCTTAAACAGCATATCCAGTGATGAGGACTTGTCTTATTTGTTTCTCAAGAAACCTGTATGCAGGTCAAGAAGCGACAGTGAGAACTGGACACAGAACCACTGATTGGTTCAAAATTGAGAAAGGAGTTCAGCAAGGCTGTATACTGTCTCCCTGCCTATTTAACTTATATGCAGAGCACATCATGAAAAAGGCGGGGCTAGATGAATCACAAGGTGAAATTAAGATTGCCATGAGAAATATCAACAACCTCAGATATGCAGATGATGCCACTCTAATGGCAGAAAGTGAAGAGGAACTAAAGAGCCTCTTGCTGTGGATGAAGGAGGAGAACGCAAAAGTTGGCTTGAAGCGCAACATTAAGAAAACTAAGATCATGGCATCTGGTCCTATCACTTCCTGGCAGATAGATGGGGAAGAAATGGAGGTAGTGGCAGATTTATTTTCCTGGGCTCCAAGATCACTGCAGACGGGTACTGCAGCCAAGAAATTAAAAGACACTTGCTCCTGGGGAGGAGAGCTATGGCAAATCTAGACAGCATACTAAGAAGCAGAGATATCACCCTGCCAACAAAAGTGCGTATAGTCAAGGCTATGGTTTTCCCAGTTGCGATGTATGGCTGTGAAAGCTGGACCATAAGGAAGGCTGAGCGCTGAAGAACTGAGGCCTTTGAATTGTGGTACAGGAGGAGACTCCTGCGAGTCCCTTGGACTGCAAGGCGATCAAACCGGTCAGTCCTAGAGGAGATCAACTCTGACTGCTCTTTAGAAGGCCAGATAGTGAAGATGAAACTCAACTACTTTGGCCACCTAATGAGAAGGAAGGACTCCCTGGAGAAGAGCTTAATGCTGGGAACAATAGATGGCAAATGAAGAAGGGGATGGCAGAGAATGAGGTGGCTGGATGGAGTCCCTGAAGCAGTTGTGTGAGCTTAAGTGGACTCCCAGGGATGGTGGAGGACAGGAAGGCCTGGAGGAATGTGGTCCATGGGGACGCGATGGGTCGGACACGACTTTGTGACTAGCAACAAGACAGGTTTGCACTCTGCCTGAGGGATAGGGTATGCAGCCTGGGAGTACTCATTGACCTGGTGCTGTCCCTGGAATTCCAGGTGGCATCTGTGGCAAGGGGTACTTTCCTCCAGCTGAGACTGGTCCTTCAGCTGCGTCTTTACCTGGATAGACAAGCCCTAGCAATGGTAACTCATGCACTGGTGACCTCCCGTTAGGAATAGGCGACTTCTTTTATATTGTTATTTATTTTATATTGTTATTTTTGTATTTTATTGTATTTTATTTTGTGTTGTGAGCCGCCCCGAGGCTTCGGCAAGGGGCGGCATAGAAATGTTTTAATAAAATAATAATAATAATAATAAATATGTAATGCACTTTACCCTTGAAATTAGGCTAGATACCGCAACTGGTTCAAAACAGAGCTGCCGGACTACTGACTGGGATCAGTAGGCGGGAGTATATCACACAGGTCTTATACCAGGTACACTGGCTTCTTATTGGAGTCTGGGCCTTAAAGTGCAGATAATGACATATGAAACCCTGTGTGTTTTAGGGCCTGGATATATAAAGAAAAACTTGTTCTGAGCCTGCCCAGAACATTAAGATCATCTGTGGAGGTCCTTCTCTGAAAGGCCTTGGCAAGGAGGGCTGTTATGAGGAAAAAGGCCTTTTCTGCTACAGTGCCCCAGTTGTGGAACTCGCTCCCCAGAGAGGTTCGCCTGAGGCCGACACTTCAGTCATTCCAGTGCCAGGCCAAAACCTTTTTATTTACCCAGTTTTTCAATTATTAGATCATATATATTAATTATTGTAAGATCAAGTACAAGATCACTGTGGGTGTTTAATTGTTTTGATGCTTTTAACTTTGTAAACCATCTTGAGATTATTAAGGCAGTGTCGAAAAATGTCAAATAAAGAACAGTGCATCCTAACGAGATAAAAATGCACAGTTCCTTTTGACTGGCAGTTTTAGGAGCTGTCAAAGTCAGCTTGGCCACCGTATGCCATAGACACAGTTAAAAGAACAAGTATAACAGTGAAAAGAAACAAAATACTTGAGTAATCTGACAAAGGATGGCAAGGAAAAGCTAAGCTCATGCCATCAGCTCCTGAAGAGACTGAGAGAACGGCATTCTGATAATTTTTGTTTTGGCATCTTTTCTTTCAGTATTTAAAAATTCCCCAACTGCTTTGGGTGCCTTGGCAAAAAGGCAATGCAGAATGGATTAAATAAATGACTTTTATCTGAAGGATCAGTGTAGAATGACAATCCTTACTCTTGTTGCATTTTAGTGAAGCAAACATTTAGTGTCTCCAATGGGCAGGCCACAGCGGACAAAGATGATGACAAAGGCATTGCTTTGTGTTCCAAGCCTAGTGGCTCAGCAGAATAAATGGTGTTTTCCACATTGTACCAATTTTGAGAGCAGGGCAGGTCAACTGCCTGCTGCCTTTTTGTTCAGTCACAACACAAAAAAGCGCTGGCACACAGGTTGACAAGAAGCTTGTTTCTTCCTTAGCAAGTTGCTGCATGTCCTTAGGAGGGCCTGTCTTTACAGTTTAATTTGGGCATAATAGCCAGACAGAAAAAATGCACATAATAAAAGCACTGTACTTCAGACAAATATACTGACTCCTCACCGAGTTTGACAAATGACTGATTTCTATGCTTAGTCCTGTAAATTGATGAATGCTAGAACCTAGAACTTTCTAACACTTCCTCCTTATCGAACAAACAGGCTTCTTGAGGCTCTGCTGAGGTTCCTTATCACTTGCGCATCATGACAACACTTGAACAAATACCTTAACTGATACCCTTTGCAGCAGATTCAGTACAACAGAAGAATTTAGCAAAGCTTCTGTGAAGTGCCGATGTGCCAAGATGAAATATGGTACACAGCAGATGGGGGCATTATGCCCTAATTATTTTGTGCAGTACTGACATGGCTAAAGCAATGAATCAGTTGTGACTCCATAAACAGTGTGCAGAGTTTATAGCACTACCTGCACTGACGGGTGACATTTCCACTGTATGTTCAAGATGGTGTGTGCACATGTGCGCTTCCCTCCACGTTGCACAATGCTCTCCATGTCCAATTAAATGGTAAATGGCAGGCCCAGTTTGAGAAGGTTGTCTAGGAACACAGTGGGCCTTTCCAGCTTGGGGCACCATAAATGTGCTTAGTTTCCCATCTGTTAGGCAGAAAGTCTCAAAATGATATTTTATGGCAATAATCTAGAAGCTTTACAAACAATATAATCCTTCCCTTAGATAGTACATTGGTTGCAATTTTGATTACTAATGTATGATCTTGCATGCCTTTCACTGTAGGCAATTATATATTACTTTGGTTGTAATTAGTGTCACACACCATATCCCTATATGTCCAGGCCATTTGGCTAAGCTTTTTGGGGGTTAGGGTTAAAATAATGGCATGGTCTTTCCCATTGTGCAGAGGGCATTTGTGCACCATTTGTGCTGCTGGTGGGAAGCACTTCAGGGCTGCTGAGGAGATGGGCCTCAAGGAGGCTGTGCTTTACCTACTGGGAGGTGGCAGAATGCATATTTGAGCTGCATGAACAGGCCATTGGTGCTCCCTGATAATAGCACGTTCTGAAGTCATCAATGTAAGCATGTTGGTTTTTGGGTCTATGAGCCACCTGATTTATTCCTCTTCCTCACCTCATGAACTCTTGGTCAGGTAATCAGTTCCTCTGCCCCATGGTCAAATGGCAGTCATGATGCCCCTCCCCAAGCAGCATGTCCCAGGGTGACCTTGTGCCCTCCTTACAGAGGATGGTGCTCTATTTGAAGGCCGAAGAGGACAGTTCTCTATTAGAAGGTGTCCTCTGTTTGAAGGGCTGCCTAAGTCCATATCTGGTGAAAGATAAAGAACCCTAAGAGAAGAACTGGGCCTTCAAGTTCTCTCTTACCTGAGCAGGTATCTGATTACTGTCTTCCCACTATGCTGAAATATTTTGCCTTTCTGTTTAAAACATGTAAATTGTTTCTATACAGGGTTTTACCCATAGAAATTAGTGTATGCAAAATGTTATGCAAATCAGTGCTCTCTTTTATCCTCTTTTCTGGCAAAATGTGCAAATGGGCACCATAGCACGTCCCACAGCCTGTTCATTCAGACTGCCAGGAAAACAGGAAATGTCTCTTTTCCAGTCACAAGAAGGCTATTGTATGAGGACCTGCTGGGAGATTCTTGCCTGGCCAGGCCCAGCCTGGCCCAGGATAACTTCCAAACAGGAAGAAGTTCTGCATTTGCTTTCTTCTAGGACTAGATCAAGGCAAAAACACACCACCATTCACCTGACCTGGTTCATAGTATTGCATGGGTAATCCAGGGTTTGGAATCTTTGTGTTGGTGACTATGGGTCCATTTGTAACTCTCTGGTATTTTCTTTCTTTCTTTCTTTCTTTCTTTCTTTCTTTCTTTCTTTCTTTCTTTAACTGCAGAAAATCCATTAAGGAGAGTAAGGCAGAACAGCTGAACAATGCCTTTTGATTGTTAGTATTAGGAGCGCTAGGACTGTTAGAATGAAGCAGCCCTCAGAGTGACCTCGTTCTACTATTATGAGAGAGGGAGAAAATGTATCTTTATGCACTCTATCAACACCATTTATCGTTTTATAAAGTTCTGTCACTCTCTCCTTAGCAATCCTTTTTCCTAAATTAAATATTATCTGAAGTCCCTTAGTTCTGGCTTCCCCAACCTATGCTTCTCAAGATGTACTTGGACTAGAGCTCCTATGTCCCCTGCAGGTAGCATGAATGTCCATGCTGGTTCAGGATGATGGGAATTGTAGCCCTACACATCTAAAGGACCGCAGCTTGGTGAAAGCTGTTTTAACTTCTCTCGATACAGTACCACACACAAATTTGATGTCCACTGAAAGCTATCCACCACCTGTTCAAGATGACTTTCTTTTGAAAGTCACAACACTTTCAGATACCATCAGTGTATATCTGAAGTCAGAATTCTTTTTGGTTTTTTGTCCCAATGTACCTACTTACACTTGTTCATAATGGACTGGATCTGGACTTTGCCTCTTGTGTATGGAAGAGTTCTCCAGATAATTTCTTAATGTTCATCAGTGAAACAGATTTGTAGGGCATCCCGCTGTTTACTTGCCTCCATTGTGAAAACTCTATTTATTCAGAACCTCTGTCTTTTTTAGAATGGTTACTGATCCATATATTTATCTCATGAAGACTACATTTCTGCAAAAGTTATATGAGAAAATGGAAATCCAAATATATAATTCTACCTGATTATTTCTGTATTCATGCTTGATGTTGACATTCACATTTTAAAGATGGGTCAGAAAGGATGTGAGTTATCAAAAACCATGATAAAGGAAGATAACGTATTTCCTAATTAAATTTTCTAAAATTAACTCTAAGGGAATCTTGCTAAAGACTTTCTTTAGGAAATTGAGTTTTGTAACATAGTGGATGAAGTAAGGGAAATGCTAAGTTTCATAAATGAAAAACTTTGTATATCAAGAAATTGATCCTCCAATACTGACTGCCTTGCAGGAACAGATTTCAGTGCTAGCATGTTTAACCTCTAATATTTGAATCAATGCTTCTTGAACATCCTTCAGCTTCCTGTCCGTCCATCTACCTGTCAATCAGTCATCTTATCACACTATGTAGCAATGGCCCTTTCACTTCTTATTCTCATCTGTTTTCATCTTCCTCCATTTGCTAAGGGTTTGTTTTGCTGCTGTCTCTGTCTGCTGCAGCAAAATGGCTACCATTTATTTATTTATTTATTTTCTCTTAGTATCCTATGACATCATCAATTTTTAAGAAGCTCTGCTGATGACTGAAGAAGCTCTTCATTACTAAGATGTCTAATTGATAGTTTTCCGCATCAACATATAACACGATCATCTCTGCACCTATAGATTCTCACCATGAACTATCTGCTCAATCAGTGATGTGTTTCCTCCAAAATGGTGGAACGGAAAGCAATTATCATCTATGTAACTATGGATATAAAAGAAAAGAACGTAGAGATAATTTAACAGATTAACCTACTTGTCTTACCTGGAGACCAATGGAGTAAGGCATATAATACATGATTTCCATCACCAGATTACAGTTATATGTTTTGTACTATAAAATTAGTCAAATTTTAAACAACTTTATCCATTTATATTTTCATTTATATTTAAAAAAGAGGATACCCCTTAATTGTCATATTGTAGGCTTTTGTCTGTTCCATGGGAGGCTTATGCCCACTTCTCCGTCAAACAAAGATGGAGCTGTGCTATGGACTTTAGAACTGAACCTCTGGTATGTGGCCTTTGTTAGAGTCCACTGAGGTCACTACCATAGTTTCTACTGACTTCACTTGTGGGGCTTTATCATGCCCTTAATGAGCAACAAGCTGTCAATTACTTATGTTAATCAGTGAACCATTGAAAAGCATAAAAAGTAGGGGGTTTTGTTTTGTTTGGTTTTTTTTTTTTTTTTAGAAAATTTGCAGGGTGTTAATGAGTAAATGACATTATTGTTTATAATTTGTCTACTTCAAAATTTAAACGCAATTCTAGCAATGCTCATTTTAGCAATGACCATTTTATCATGAATTAGTATAGTTTTGTGCAGGGAGTGATAAAAGAATTCATGATTAAGGCTGGGGTGTGTTTTAGAGCAATAAATAGTGATCAAGCTCTTCTAACTAAAACTGCTTAATATTTATTTGGAGATCTCATATTCTTTACATAGAATTAGCCATTCTTTTCCCCTTGAAGATGACAGAACATCTTCTGGGGTATTCAGTTATTTTCAATACTTTTGTGGAAGTACTTGTCAATTATCATCTTTCAAGAGAACTATTGTTCAGCAAGTTTCAAGCTAATTACTAAATAAAGGGAACTGATGACTTCTAATTGCATTTATACATCTTAAAACCTGATCTTACAATCTTAAACCTCACTATTTCAAAAACATTATACAAAAATATTTATCAGGTATGCAATTTAATCCATGTCCATTACATAATTTAAGCCAGTGGGCCAGATTTTACTTAGCTGAGCATTTTTTGTTCAGCGGAGTACTGGGATTTAGCTCAGAGTATTAACATAACAAAAGAGGGAAAACTGTAATCCAAACCTTTGGGAATTAAATAAGGTTTTTTATATGTCTTCCTTGCTAATGACGTTTATTCAGAAGTAAGTCACACTGATTACCTTAGCCTTTATGTGATATTAGCAATACTGCATGATAAGTTCACTGGCAACATGCCATTTCTTCCTTTTTATGACTAGCAACAGGAATGGAGATTATGTCCTGCATAAAGATAGTATACTGTGATACTGTCATTAGCCTTCACAAAACAAGTATTAATCATATTTTCAAATCTCTAATGAATCTATGCTTTGCAAAGGTGGTTGTGAAGGGATTTGTAATGAGCATGGAAAGATATTGGAAAGGGATTTCCATAATTTGTGTTGCACCAATGACTTAAAGCAGCTTTATCGTTTGTTGTTCTTGCTTCATAGTAGACCTTAACTGATAAAAATATCCATAGACAGTGAAATCAGTAGTATGCTCAGTTTTATCAGACAAAACTCCCATGTGATCACATAGGCAGCGTCAGAGAGATTGAAGCTGCTAAGCAAGCAGTAGGTAATGAGTCTTTGTGCAGAGTGTAGCTCTTGTCGCTGAACAATAAAGCATATGGCACTGGCAATAAACACAGGGCTGGGAAATTTAAGAAGATTCCGCTGGAACTAGCAAGGCAGATAATACGTCACACACTTACCAAATGACAGCCTATTTTGGTGCATAATTATTAGGAAAAGCGCATGGATTGGAAAAGCAACCATTTGAACAGGTCAGTTTTTCTCTGGTTCACATTTTTCAGGGGTGTAAATGTTTTGAATATAATTCAATGCTCTTGCTGTAGTGTATTTGGCTACTATGATTTGTTGTTATTTATGAATTCAGTAAGGTGTGGCTTATTTGATGCACATGAGTTTAATGCCTGGCTAAATAAACTGTGCAAAGTATAGCAATCAGTTAATGTACTGAATATTTTTGCGTCTTAAACCTTTTCAGCTATCAGCATTATACATTCATGAGTAATGGAAGATCCACTCATTATAATCAACCTCTAACACTGATCAGTGGCCAATTCTGAAATGCGGTATTATTTTAATATAGCAACAATCTATTATGCTGATGTCTTGTCAACCTCATTATTTTGAGAAGATACCATGTGGTTTCAATGATGGCAATTTTCTTTTATGCTTTAAGTAGCATGCACTGGAATGTTAATTAAGATACATACGATTGTTTTAATATGGTCTTTTGTGAAATATTTTAGGGGTGATGATGCAAGGACAGATGCACACATGCACACACACATAATGAAACTGCATTCAACACATCCCACCAGCCTTTAAGAACAACATACATAACTGTTTCCTCCTTTGTGTTTTTCATTCTTTAATAATCTTTCATTCTATGGGATACATATTTCCCTTTGACAAAGAAAGATCTCAGTGATTATTTGTATCATGTAAAATTAAATACTGCTACTGTTTAATATTTGATTTTGAGAAATTGTATACAGGATAACGTTTAGCAGGCTTACAGAGATGCTGGCCCAGCTTTTTGGAAAAAAGATGACATTTACATCCTTTCCAATTTTGAAATAAATGGAACTGCTTATCCTTAATATGTATTTCAGCAATAGAGAAACAGCAGTTTTGAGCAGGGCTGATGTATCCTACAGGAAGCAAAATGGGAGAAAGCAGGAAAGAAAGCAATACTGAATCACTTTTCTAAATAAATGAAACATTCACTTCCTGACACGTTTTACTGAATGAATGTGAGACAATGACAACTCCTTTCCTTCTTACCCTTTTGACTGTGTATTGAATGTAGACCCGGGTTTTCAGAGCTCAGCAGTGTTATTTTGGTAGGGGCTGTTAAGCTGTGCCACTGATGTGAAAATAGGAGCAACACTTCTTCATTCCCCTTTTTATTCATGCCATTTTACCGTCATGTGCACCACATGCTTCTTCAGCTATAGCTAGCTAGCTGTTGCACCATGAGGCTGCATGAAGCAAGTATATTTCAAATGCAAAGATAATCACTATAGGTGTGCATGTAGAGAGCCAGCCAGCCAGCCAGCCATAGTTCAAAATATCTGGCTAGCTGCAGAGCCTAGCGGTAGAGATTTTTACAACCACTTTCCTCTCCGGATTTATTTGACTCTTTTGGTCACCTTGGAAACCAGCCACTAGAGCGTGATTTCCATGGGTGATCCTGCAAGACGGCAGTGCGCCGTTCCTGACTCTCCGCGACTAAAACGGGCTGCCCTCTTGCTACTTGTGCCGAGAGCGTCGCTTCCTGACCCCGCGCGAGTCGCAGCCCTGCCTGGCGCAAGCCGGGTGCCCCCCCCTCCCCGCCGCCTCGACGGACCCCCCGGCGCTGCAGGTTATTCCGGCTGAGCCGCAGCTCGTCGGGGTCTTCCCCAGGCAGCCTTTTCCTTGCAGCCGCCGCGGGCAGGCCCTTCTTCAGCCCTATGCAAATGGAGCAAGCACGGTAGCGGCTGCTGGCGCGGGCTGCAGAAGGCGGGCTGGGGCGAGGCGAGGCGAGCGGGGGAGACGGGTTCAAAGGTCGCGGAGCTGGTGGAAGGCTGTAACAGTTGCCTGGGGAGGGGGCGGGGACCGGCGCTGCTGCAGTGAGCCTCTCCTGGCACAACATGAGAAAGGCGAGTTTTTGTTTCCTGGCGGGGGAGGACCGTGCAGCTTATCTGCGGCCAGATCGCAGTTCAGGTACGAGCTAAGATTGCGTTCTTGTTTGTTCTTGGTCCTGGCCAACGCGCTGGGAAGGGAATCACGCGTCCGGGGTTGCGTCTGCATGGCTCACGCTGGAAAACGGCAGGCTCGCGATTTGTTCTCTGCTGCGCAGGGAGGGATTGTGTTTTCCTCCGCGACTGATCGCTGTCGCGTAATTTTTAAACGCTGGGCCTGTCAAAATGAAACGGTGGTAATTTGAGCCTTCATGAAAGTTTAAACACGAATTTGAATGGAACATGATTTCATTCCACATGATTAACAAAAATCATGAAACACTTTAACATGACCATATGTGATGTACTTGACTCCTTGCAGGTTGTTTGCCCCAGTCCGTATATTTTAACGAGTAGGCTTCCCATGAGGCTGCCCTGTCCATCCCATAACAAACTGGAGGCACGGCAGGTGTGACAGTGCCAGTCACTTGTTGTGCAGTGGAGGGGAAGGGCTTTGCATGTGAAGCATACGCACCTGAGTGCTAAAGGTGCGTTTGTATGCTTGGCATCATCCTTTGGAACCCGCCTCTAGCATCCAGCCTGGATAAAGGCGTTTTGGAAGCTTTGTTTTCACTAGCTGCATGTTAAGATCTTAAGCTGTAATGAAATAATAAGCAATAAATCAAGCTATGGAAAACTTTTGTTTAATAACAGTGTGGCACTTTTCTAATATTTTCAAAAATATTTAATTTGGAAGTGTTCTGTTTCAGCATGAAGAATTATTTAGACCAACATAAGGACAGTTAATAAAACATGCAAACCAGAAGTAGAATTCTGTCTCTTCAGTGCATGGTAGTGATTGTTATTCTGCTAAATCAATTCCCCACCCCCTAAAGATAGTTGCGTCTGGCACCTTATTTTAATTATGCAATCATCTGTCTTTAGCAACATTTCTTTCTTCCCACCCCACTCAGGACACTAGTAGTCTCATAATTGTTATTTTGGCTGCTCCTCTGGCACTGATGGCCCTTGTATCAGTTCAGCATATTTAATGACACACTGGATATTTGATGTAAAAATAAAGGCAATAGAAACTCAGAACTGATGGCACAATCCAGGCAGAATTAAATGCTGTAAAATCCCAGAGAGAGAGAGAGAGAGAGAGAGAGAGAGAGAGAGAGAGAGAGAGAGACATGGGGAGAGAGAGATGCTTGAATTTTCCAATGAAATTAAAGCAATTTAAAAGTGCTTAACTTTGGATTGTGTTCTGATTTTGAATTTACAAGCACACCTTACATAATGTGCAAGAATTTTTTTCCTCCAGAAGTTGGATTTTTGCCACAAAATCATTTACATTGAGTCCTAAAAGCAAGAGTTTTGTATCAGAACTAAAATCCATCTAATTTACATTTATTTGCATGTATTATGGACTTATTTGGTAGTACTCACACAGGCCAAGTATCCTCACTAAAGCTGGCTGGTTATCAGTATTTTTCAACAGGCTGTAGTTTAGGATAATTGGAAAAGCAAGGAACCCTTCAGGGTTGGACTATCACTTCTGTGTAATATTGTAGAAATGCCATCTTTGTGTTAAAGGTAGATGTAATTATCTTATAAAAATAATGCTTTTTGATAAGAGATAGACATTAAAGGAAGGAACATCTAGGGACATTTAATTGCAGGACAGGGTGTCCCTACCACAAGGCAGGGTGAAGTGACTGCCTCAAACCTCAGGTTCTGGGTGTCATACAAGGGCAAAAGATAGTTAGCTTTTTAATTTGTAATGTATGTCTACTGCCAAGGATGGGGAGAAGGGCTTATGGGATTTTCTGCCTAATGTCCCAAAATAACAAGCCTGGTCTTTGTTATTATGCATTTTGACTTGACCACTGTACCTCAGAAAGCACAAACCACCCCTTCCAGCCACCACTGAAAGTTTTAGGTGGCTTCCTCCCTCGTGCTTGGCTCTGAGGCAAGAAGATCCTGGAGCTGTAGTGGACAGCTTGATGAAAATGTTGACCTGGTGTGAGGCAGGTTCCACGTTAGGCATAATTAGGAAAGGATCTGAAAACTGAACTGCCAATATCATGCCTCCTTTATATAAATCAGTGGTGTGACCACACTGTTCTGGCACTCTGCACCTAAAATGTAGAGTTGGAAAATGATCAAGGGGATGGAGCAACTTTCCTATGAGGATTTTTACAAAATTTGGGGACTTTTCAGCTTAGCAAAATGGAGAGTAAGGGAAGCAAAGGCAGAAATCTATAATTGTATGCATGGTGTGGGGAACTTGGGGAATATTTTTCTCCTTCCTACTAGATCATGAAGTCATCCCATGAAGCTCAGTGGGAACAGATTCGAGATAAGATAAAGGGAGGCACTTCTTCACACAGCACATAGTTCAGAGATGGAATTCACTTCCACCAGCATGGCTAGCTTTCAATGAAGGTGGTACAGATACATGGAGAAGGCTTGCAATGGCTATAAAGTCATGATGTCCGTATGCTATGGAATGTCCTGCGTGGGCGATTCCTGTGGACAGCCGGTTGGCCACTGTGTGAACAGAATGCTGGACCAGATGAGCCTTTAGTCTGATGCAGTGTGGCTCTTCCTAAGTTCCTTAATGTGTGGGTTGGGGGCAGGCCAGTGGTGGGGAGGGGGAAGGACCAAAGACCTTTTAGTTCTTGTTCCTGTTCCAGCAAGGTGAGTGAGGTAGACAGGCTCAGATACCCATGTAAAACTGTGAACTGCCCAGAAAGCTTTGGGTATACGGTGGCATAGATATTTACTATTAATTTATTACGTATCTAAGTAAAATGCAGGAGGGACTGAAAAAAACCGTAATTGTTCCTCCTGCTCTGTTGGGTTCTCGGTGGCCAGTTTTAAGATCGCAGACATTTGTGTACCTCTCACATGGGATTTGGCCGTAAGTTTTATTTGGTGACTACAGATCTGCACTCTGAGCCCCCTACCAGTCTCCTTAACTTCAAAGGAGCAGGCCATTGAAATCTTGATGGTAGTTAATCCCAGTTTTGCAGGGATTGCTATGTTCTGATTTAACTAGGGCTATTCTAGGGCAAATAGTTCACAAGGGCCGGTACCTAGAAAATCTACATTCTAAACAAAAGACCCCTAAACTCTACATTCAGAATAAGTGTGCAAATGATACAGAGTTGCATAATATATTCTGACTGCAACATACAGGTTATTGCAGATTTTGAAAGATAAATTGAAAGGTATGGAAAATGTAGAGACATATCCTGGGCTAGAGCAGTTATCAGGGTGGACAGAGGCTAGATTCTTTTGGACAGAGTGCAGGCCACAAAACTGTGATAAATTATGAGTACGCATACACACCTCTTTCCAAAGCATCATTTTGGTCTTTTCACTGTTCATCAGTCACTGCCTACAGCCATCCTGTCAACTGTTAAATGATGCTTAGGAACTCCTCCCTCTCTTAACCCCCCTCCCCCCGTACAAATGGAGATTACAGAGGAAGCAAATTTGTTGCCAGACTCCAGAGTCCTTGTGGAATGCAAATGAGCAATCTCAAGATGTGCCTGTAGGATATATATTTCCCATATCAGCAGAGCAAACCCTATCAATATCATGAGAGGTGGTCTGCGATGATAAACCTGACTCGCAATGGTCAGCTTCACATTACTGGCCTCCATTTTAAAAGGAGAAGCTCCATTTTGGAAGTCAGCAGTGCTAGTTGTCTTGTTGAGTAGATGTATTCCTGCCAATCACCCAGGCAACAAGATTAGGCTGTTCCTGCACCCCTTCATCTGGTCTGGTTAATGTTTAGCTAGTAATTCAATCTGAAATGTTTTAGGGGAGCTTCCCACTTCCTGGCTATTGCAACACAAGGTTCTGAATGTTTGATTCAGATCAGGTTTGATTCAGATCAAGTTTCATTGACATGAGGAATGGAAATGTCATCTTAGAAGATTTCCCTGATTGGCTTTTCACAAGTTTTGTGTTATGCAGTCTTGTAAGGTGTGATTTATCTGTATCAGGTGGGATGGGTGTAGCTATTTTTGATATTCTTCCATCTTTTTTTTCTTGCTCCTGGGTGACAGCTTGACAGAAGCAGCTTCAGGCTGGTCATGGCATTGTACTTAACCTATTTTAGAAACCTTGAGATCACTTGAACAAGAACTTTTAGAAAATGGGTAGCTAAAGCTTGTGTGTGCCTTGTCCCATTATACCATCATGAGATAAAGAAAGCTAGTTTTTACTTATACTTAGAAATACATTTTTGTCCTGCTTTTAATGCTGAGCGATTTAGTTTGATGCACGTGAATCTATTTTGTAGTGCATTAATTTGCCTTTGCTCAAATGCTGTAAGTTACTAGAAAGCAGGTATTTTGGTTTTATCTGGAGAACTGGAGCAATGCCAAAAGCTTAAAATATTTGGGCCATGTTGGCTGGGGCTGATGGGAGTTGTAGTCCAACCATTTGGGCACCAGATGGGGAAGTCTCGTAAAAGCTAAAGTAAAAATATGCAAACCCTATTTCAAATTGGTGGCAGCTGATAATTAAAGCTCTTATGATTTTTAACATTTTTAACAAGGGAAACATCTGATGGTGCAGGTCTAAGAGGTTGGCTAAAAAAAAATCCCAGCTTGCTCCCACAGGGCCATCTTCTAATCTTCTTATCTCCTTGTCCTAGTTTGTAATATGTCTGCAGCTTCTCTGCTGGAACTGTAGCAGCCATCCTGTTCTCAGAAGAACCGGCTGTGCAGCATAGCTCTGTTGTACAAAAAGGTTTTGAACTCAAGAGGATGGCACAGAAATAGATAGGACCAGTGCTGCACCATTTTCTAAAGACTGTCTGCATCCTTCTAACTCTGGGTTTTGCTCCCCCACCCCATCTGTAGTTCCCCATTCCCCTGAAAACTAACTGTAGAGGTCATGGTACCATCAAGAGCAGGGTCTCTGGTTCCAAACTGTGTAGCTCTGGTCCTTTGAAGCATATGGGGAATTCCCACTAATAATAAACTTTGGATTTCTTTATATCTTCCATCTATAATATGGGCTGACATTGCATATTGAAGGTGGCCCTGAAAATCTGTGTTTTTTGATTCTGTAAGAAGTCCACAAATTATTTAAATACTGCAGAAATGTAAGATGCAAAGCATTACTTCAGACAGCTATTAAAAATTAGACTAAATGTTTTATAGTTGACATGTTAATTTATCTTTTTAACTCTACTATGCAACTTCATTTTCCTTTTATATTTTGTACAATATTTCTCAAGCAATAAAAACATGAGGCTCATTTGCTTGTTGATTGCCCCTTCTCCAGTTCATTCTGTCCCCAACTATAAACTGAAATCAAATGGCTATTGCTATAAGCAGCCCAACAAGCTTCTTATGATCCACTGGGAAGAGCAACTTCACTATCTGAAAATACTTGGGCTGCTATTTGTTTGCAGTACAAGTAGCCAGCCATGGATGAATGCATGTATGGAAAGATAAATGAATGTACAGAAAGATACATGG
Organism: Varanus komodoensis; assembly: GCF_004798865.1. Lineage (NCBI taxonomy): Eukaryota > Metazoa > Chordata > Lepidosauria > Squamata > Varanidae > Varanus > Varanus komodoensis. The sequence continues at coordinate 30,731,419 of NW_025336598.1, read as the reverse complement.
GTTAGATGTATTTTTACTCTGAGAACTTTCGACCATAGACATTATAAAGTGACATATTTTTTAAAATGCAGAGGGAGGCAGTAGCTATTTAGTTTACTTTTAAATGTAATTGTACAATATTCAAGAATCTGTTTCTCAAAGCTGAAACAGCCAAGAAAAAGCCTCATTGTGGCCACCACTCATTTAATTAGCATATTTGTGTAAAACAAGCATTATAGATTTCAATATGAAATATATATGAGCTTGTTAAATGCTTACAGTAAAAATATACTTAAATTTAATGACTTCTACTATAACAGGGGGAACATTACTATATAAGTGCATCCCCAATGTTATCACAGAACCATAATATTTATGCTTTTTAAGATTTTGAGCAAAACTATTTTTTTTTCTTTGGGGAGAGATGGACTAAAATTGAAGAATGCCGCTTAGGTATGCAGCTGTTTTATTTGCAGGATGGGTACAGAAATCCAATCAGTGAAAACCAAGCGATGTTTAAGCCACAGTATTGGAAACTGATAATATAATTGCATTGTTAATGTCTCTTCCCATTTCATATGTGTCTGGCTTAAAAGGGTTTAACAGGGTTTTTTGAAAATTTCCCTGTAAGGTCGCTACCTGACCCAAAGGTGCTTCTTCTAAATAAATAGAAAGGATAAATAGATTTGCTGTAGATAGTAACACTTGTGCTCTAAAAGGGTACTTGGAATAACTGGACCTTGAAGTGTAAGCACCCATCCCAAGGAAGGGACCAGATGGCCAATTGTACTGCATGAGACAGGTGTAATCTGTTCTGAGATCAAGAATGCTTTTTTGAAAGATTAATTGGTTCACTGTTTGTCAGCTGCCAGTCTTTGTCTTTGCTCAGAACCAATTATAAAGTTGAGGCAAATCACATTATAAGGATGCCACTTGAATGTGGAGGGAATACTGTTTTGTCTTGTTTTGTTTTTAAATGCAAGCACTGCAGATTCCATACAAGTAGTGCAGACTGAGTAGATTTTTTAAAATGATATGCAGCAGTCCTTGAATCCAAAGTATGACTGAATAGAATGTAAAGTAATAACTTTCTGTTACTAGTCATACACATGGAGCTCATATAATTCGCCTGATTAAATTTAATTGAGTAGAAAAATTACATGGCATTTCTTTTTGCTGACCCTCCTTGAAAATGGCTGCAGCATGGTAATGATTATTTGGATAACCTTCTCTATAATAGCCTTAAAAACAATCTTTAAAAATCATCAGATTTTCCTTCTGCTGTTGTTTTGTATTCATTCTGTGCTGTATCTCTTTTCTCAAGCATGCATTCTTCTGTTCTTGCTTCTTATGGGAAAACCTGTTTTGCTTTAAAAAAAAAAAAACAAGCATGTACAGAATAGTAAACAGGAGCAAGATATTTCTTGTTTCCCTCCTTACTGAAATAAATTTCAGGGGTGTTAAATACCTGATTTTTACAATCAGCTGTGAAACCTGGATAAGCAGATTCCATACTGGATTTGATCACATATTCTGGCAAACATAGGACAATGAATCTAGGCAAAGTTAATTTCAAATAAGCCCCATTGAAATCTCTGTCTGGGTTCTGATATGATAACCCACACTCAAGCATTGAGTATGGATTGAGTGTGGGTTATTGTTAGGCTATGGATTGTTGTTGAAACAAGTCATCGTGTTGTGTGAACCCTGCTAAAACAACAAACCATGGTGAACAAACCCCAGTTCACAACCCAACAATAAGCCATTGATTCTTTTCATGGGTTTTCATGGTTTGTTCACATAGCTAGGTGCAGATAAGCCACATTGCAGCAACAACCCACACTCAAACCATACTGAACCCTTGAATAAGGGTTGCCATATTGTCTGAACCCAACTAATGGGTGAGTATAAAAAGGTAGTCACGATTGATAGATGAATAAGTCTAATCAGTTAGTCATGATGAATGAATCAGTACAGTTCTAGTCTAAGTCCATATGTCTACATGTATTAACTCAAAAGTTCATTCTTTTCATTTCTGCATTAATATGAGCATTTTAAAGATCACACAATTTGCATTTAAATGCAATTTTAAATATATAATTTTAAAATGTATTTTCCTTCAAAGTTTGCATTCCTAAATTTTGCTTCAAAGTGCTTATGTTTACATACATTTGGTATGTTCTGCAGCCAAGAAATGCATTGTGACATTTGGAAAACATGTAAGCAGCTGGATAACTTAAGGTCTGATCTGCACATTAGTTGGGGAGTGAGGATTAGATATGCTCAGAATTTACAAAATTCAAATTCCACCAGTATCTCATGCAATCTGTATAGCCCACAATTCATCTTATATTAAGGTGCTTTGCTCTATTGATTTGTAGGGTGAGTTGTAAACCTGTTCTTGATCCATTTGCTTACCAAAGGAAATCAGTTGTAGTCTATCTTGACAGATACTGGACTTGGAAGCTTATGGTAGGGCTCTATCCAGTAAATGATTGGATTGTTGTGGCACCATTGAAGATTCAGCCTATTGCCTCTCCTGGTGACGCTTTAAGAATTGAAGTATACACGATCACAGTTCTGCTACTGCAACATTCAACCTCAGGGACAAAACTTGGACCTATTGCAGATTTATCTATTTTGGAACAGGAAGCTGTAATTGAAAAAAAAAAATTAATTAGATGTGCCTGTGGAATCATGCTGGTAATGTATGTGCTCTACCAGAAAGTTAATTTTGTGTGGTTGCTTCGTAGTTTATTTATTTCTAGACTATTGTTCGTAATAATACCTTGCAACTTAAAATAGCTGCTTAAAATGTGGACTTTCCTGCTAGGTTTAAAGATGTGGAAGGGAGATTTTTGTTGAATGGGATACATCATGTAACCAGGAAGGAAAACAGACAATGAAAGAATATTGTAAAGACTGAATTGTCCAGCACTAATTGATTCTTGCCAGAGGCAGTGCTAATTTATACCTTTACCCTTGGCTTGACTTTTACCCTTCTTTTGTTTTCCTTCCTCTCAGTTCTCTCCCTTCTTTGGCCTCCTTCCTCATTCCCACCAATGTATTTCTTTCCCCCTACCTTTGAAAGTGACTTAAATCAAGTTTGTAAAAGGTTGCATTAGTCACTTTCCAGACCTTTAGCTCACATTGTTCAGTCTTGTCTCAATCTCTTTTTGTCATTGTTATACTTGAAGTTCTTAGTTCATTGATCAAATATGAACAAAATATTTCCAATTCTTCTTGATTAAAGGTTGACTGGGTATTAGACAAGTTAATCTTAAATTTTATTCTCTTATTAGAGCAGTTAGGGAATTAAGTTTTTTTCTCTGAATATATTTAACATACAAAATTGAAAGGATGTAATGCCTTTTTGTTGTGCTACAAATGTCATTTATAGCAATGTAAGTACTTTCTCAACCAGTATTTTTGCAAATATGCATGGGACATGGTTTTGTAGAACCTCTTCTGTAAATGGGCATTGTCGTGTCATTGCTGCTGAAGGACTTCTTTGATGGTGGCTTCTTAAATAGCGCCTCCCTGCGTTGGAATATGCACCAGCCGAGAGAAGGGAAGCTATTGGTATCTGTAATTTTGGGACACTGAGTAGCAGTCAGCTGTCACCACCATTATACAGGCTTCTCACAAGCCAGCCAGTGGTCGTGTAGAACTGCAGGCACATCTGGCAGGGAGCTCATGTTTACACATCTTTTCCCTTCCCATCCTGGTGTAACATGAAAGTAACAATGTGTCCTACCTCAGCAGTGCAAGCAGGTGAACCATTCGAGCCCCTGTCTTCACCTCTTTCCATCATAGCCCACCTGATGTTAAGATTTGCACTGAATCCAGAATTTCAGGATGCTTCTTAAAATAGGGTATGTGCTGCCCAGCCGAGCTATGGGCCTCACTGAAACCATTTCTTCATAGTGCTAAGTTTCCCTTCCCTTACAATGACTAAGAAAATAATAAATGTCGAAAGCCAGAGGTGCTCAGTCTGAAAAGTGGGCACAATGGCTGAAGTATAGCATTTGACGCTGAGCCTTGGAATGCGCATACAGTGGCCGTGTGTTCTTATTTACAGAAGACCTTCCTTGATTTAAGTGGCTTCCAGAGGACCACCTTCTTCTTGAAGGGCTTTCAGATCAAGAGCCATAAAATGGTGGTCCATGATCACTTAAGCAGCTGGGCTGCAGACTGCTCAGGCAGACACACGGGTCTTCCATGCTATGATGACACATACTGAATTTCTGTTTAAATTCTAATAACCATCTCTACATTTGCATCCATAAATACAAATGAGCATCTGCCAATATTATTCAAATATAGTAAGCCTCTTTTGAGGGATGCATCTCCTCTTTTTTGGTGCTTCACAAGTGGCCTCCCTAAGTGGGTTGCAACCTGCCATTGACAAGTGGTTCCTAGGACTGTACTCTGCAGAGGCATTGTACTTTTGGAAACTGGGGATGGGGTGTAAAGGAGGGCTGTTGCTTTTGGCTGCCCCCCTTTGAAAACAGGATCTGGAATAGATGATCCTTTGTCTGACCCAGCGAGGGTTTTATGTTAAACATAAGTGCTTAAGCCACACTTGCCCCTGGACAGTTAGGCTTTTTCACAGGAAGTCATAAAAAGTAGAATTCTAGTTATAGATGACACAAATAGACACCCATCTGCACACTGTAACAGTAAACTCATTGTTTACAGAAGGAGAAAAGAAGAATAGTTCTTAGAAGTGTGGTTTTATTCACAATATCCAGTGTTAAACTTCTGTTCACAGAAATCTAAGCAGGTCTGTATTTTAATATTTCAGAGGCACATTAGATTTAAATTCAGTAGGTTTTGACTTGCACAAATAAAATTGACAATAACAAGGATGAGGAGATGTTTGACTTGCAGTCTTTTAAAATGTGGAATGTATTTTAAACTGTCAATGTTTGAATGCATAATCTCAGTGGAACATCTACCAGCTTCCACTGTATGTTAATTGTTATACAAAATGTTGAAGGAAACAATGCAGTGTTTAGCAAAGTGCCATTTTCCCTGTCAAATGGCAGCAGCTATTATTATTAAGTAGTAGTATTAGTAATAGTAGTAGTAGTTACTACATTTTATTTATGTAGTGCACATAAGTGAAGCTTATCTTTCAGCAGCAGATAACATATAATAAAAATGCAATGTAAAAGACCAGAGTGTAGATGCCTAAAACCAGGCTATCTGTGTCCAAACAGGTGTAGTTGGTCACCAGCCAAAGGTAGGAAGATACTCTGTGCCACTGAGGCCTCCTGAGCTCCAGGTGACAAAGAGGTCTCAAGGAGCCTCCCCAGCCCGTGACTCTGCTCCTCCAAAGGGGAATGCAACCCCATCCAGAAGAGGTTGAAGCCCTCCATCCAGACAGAGGAACCATTCCCCAGCAGCATCTTAGTCTTTTCTGGGCTGAGCGTCACTCAGTTGACCCTTCTTGCAGCCAGGAGTTGATTTAACATGTCCACATCCTCATCTGCTGAAGATGAAAAGGAGAACTAGAGCTGCCTGTCATCAGCTTGTGATGACAGCACACTCCAAAACTCTGGTCGATCCCACTTAGTGGTTTCATGTAGATGTCCAATAACACAGGTTGAAGAGAAGCAAGTTCAGTTCTTGCACATTACAGTCCACTCAGATAGATTCATCTGAGGAGTAGGTGGAGGGACAGAGGTGGGTAGAGGACCTGGCAGCTTCCAGGCCGCCTAGTAAATATTCAGAGGGTAAGAAGCAGCCTGCCTTGGAAAAGGAGGGACATGTTTCAGAGCCGGGGGTGGAGGCAGTGGAGAAGTGCCACCTTGCCTCAGTCAGGAGACAACAGGTGAAGCCAGCGGACCAATTGCAAAGTGTCTGGCATTGCCACTGTCTAGCCCTCAAGCAGCAAGAGCCCACCCTGAGGGTGGAATCATACGTTTCGCTGAAAGGGAGGTAAGGAGGGCAAGTCTCAGGATTCAACCATTCATGGGCAGATGCTTCTCCTACATCTCAAGGAGAATGCTACTTTGATTTATACTGCTTTGTAACATGTTAAGTTGTAAGAAAAGGACTGTACTTCTAAAGTCTCATCTGAGTCTGCTGGAGAGGAAATTAAGGAGGGAGAGACCTGTTCATGGGGGACCAGACTGGCTCTGAAGATCCCCGTACAGGAGAGGACACAGCAGTATCCCCCAGGTACCACCTTCTGGAGCTACCTGTCCAAGTAGGCGTGCAGCCACTGCACTGCAGCAGCCCCTACTCCCAGGCAACTGCCCCAGAAGGATGCCATGGTCAATGGTACCAAAAGCACCAGGAGATCCAGGAGTATCAAGAGAGTATCTTCCCCCGTCTCTTTCCTGGCATACAGGGTGACCAGAAGTGATTAGATCATCTGAGTCCAGAGAGGGTGTCTTTAGGCTGGCCTCACTACCTCCTCTTTATGGTAGCAGGAGATCATCAACTCCCTGGCCCGGCTGGCTGTTCCCCCACTTCTAGTTTCTATTAGCCAAGAGAGGCAAGGACCCATATCAATGTCCTCAAGCTGTACTAAGTGGAACTCCTCCATGAAAACTTGACTGGACTATGCCCCAGGTATGTGCTCTGATTCTTCTGTGATGCCATTGAAGTCTAAGTCAAAGCAGATGCAAGAGATTTTATCCTGAAAGTGTCAAGCAAATACATTCCAGTGGGCCCCATCATCCATTGGGCCAGCATGTAGTAGACCCCAGGTTGCAACGCTAGAGAGCTCCTCTAGGTGGCAAAGAAAGGATTGCCTAGAAGCGGTGAGATACTGCTGCTTTGCCACTCTCACTGCCTCACTGTAAAATATACTTGACTGTAGGCAGATACCAGGGTTCAGTTGTATTCAATAGGAGTTTTCTTCCATCTGACTCAAGCTTTCTCCTGTTATGTTTCATTGCTGTCAGCTCCAGCATGGAGCAAGCTATACAAGATTCACTACAGAGACAGCATTCAGGAGTGATTGTGTCGTGTCAACTTTTCAGGTCATTTCTGCATTCCAGAGATCAGTCAGGGATTTGACAGAACCACCAGCTATATCAGCCAGAAACGTCTCAAGATCCCTTTGGAAACCAGCTGAATCTATCAGCTTCCAGGAACAGACTATCTTAATAGGTCCTCCATCCCAGTAGAGGGGGAAAAGGCACTGTTAGTCTACATTTCAGCAGGAGTGATCCAACCATGACAGAAGGATCGTTTCCATCTATTCAGAGTTCCCTACCTTCAGATCACTATCCCCATGCCTGCCTGAAAAACAAAAAACAAATATAGACTATGCCCTGCTACTCGTGTTGGGCTGATGACATATTGGGACAGCCCCGTGGTTGTCATGGAGTCCATGAAATCCTGAGCATCTCCAGTTAGGGTGCCCTTGGCATGGATGCCAACATTCCCCAGGATCAGCAGTCTTGGGGACCTGAACATCACAACCCGGCCAACATCTGTCAGCTCAGGTAAGAAGACTGTTGGATTGTGTGGAGGAAAGTATACCAGTCTGTCCAGAAGAAAGTATACCAAGTATACCAGCAGAATCCCCAGTGTGTCTTGCTAGTCCAAAACAAGATACAAACACTCTAGACTAGGAAAGAGATGGGCAGGGTGTGTGGAAGGAGGGAGAGACTTCCCAAACACAGAAACGCCCCCTCCCCTCTGGTCATCCAGGTGGATATAACTGGGAGAGACTAACTCTTCCCTGTTCACCCTTCTAGGCCTCCGTTATATATGTCAGGTTGGCTGCCTCATCCTCTGTTGAGTCACGGATGAGGGAAGTCTTACTGTGTGCTGATATGGCATTTAAAAGCATCCATGGACCTCAAGCCTACAAATACGGCTGGGACATGGAAGAGTCAGGGGGCACCTAGGCTTAATTAATCAAGGATCTTACTGAATAGAGAGACATGCTAGATCAGTGATTCCTAACCAGGGGTACAAACTAGGACATTTAAAACATGCAAAGAAAATTGAATAATGGTGGAAAATTCATTTCAAGGTTTGAGTGTAAATATATATGCACCGTGTGTTCACCTTATTCTTCCATTGCCTTTTAATCCCATTATTGGGCTATTTATTTACAACATATAAATTTGAGATAACAGCAACCATATTAATTACAAACATTTTGCTAATTTGAAGGGTACAGTTTACAGAAATGGGCTGTCAAGGGGTATACAGGTGAAAACAGGTTGGAAACCACAGTGCTTGATTAATCAATAAATCTGTATTGACACTATCCATAATTTAAAATCAGAACATAATATAAAACAGTTAATATTCTCATGTGCTCCCTTCCTCCTCCCATCTTTGTTACCATATGGATTGTTTCAGAAGGCCAAATAGTAAATGCCTGGCTGGCTGTTTAAAGGATTAGGTGCGTTCCAGTCTTGCATTGTAATACATTATACAGACTGATTGTCGGTATCAGGAATAATCACTTAGGGTTAAAATGCAGGCCATTATTAGTTATTTGCAAGACAGCCCTGTATTAACAGAAAGCTGTGGCTATAGTGCTATCTTTGCAATCCTAATGGCAAGGGGCATTTTATGGGAGGTGATGTGAAGCAGAAAATTTTCCAGATTCTCTCCCTCCCAAATTAATGTTTACAGTCTTGTTTTCTTTTTCCATGGAAAACTTTACAATTTTTATGTTAATTGGTGGTGATGAATGGATGCCAACTGCAGGTGCAGCATTGGTGGTTTCAAAATCAGAGTGGAGCAGTTCAGGCACAATTCTTTGGGTCTCTAAAATGTTTCAGTATGTCAGCAGCTTTCTGTATTTTCTCAGTCCTTGGGATCTTGCTGCAAAAGGCAGAGGCTGAGGCCCGCTTTTTGCAAGCACCAGTCTCCCTGGGCTTTTAAAACATCTGTAAGTTCAGCTTGACTGATGTGAAATGCTTCAGAAGGATGCCGGAGTTAGAGCTACTTATCTGCATCCTTCGGGGAGGGGGGCGTTGACAGATGCCTGCTGGACCTTGCCATCAAGCACCCTCCTCCCAAGTAGCCATCCCAGGTAAGTGTGATTGCCTTCAGTTGCACATAGGAACAAAAGAAAATATTTTTGGCAAATATTTGCAAGACTTAATTTTGACAGGAAAATAAAAATATTTAGCCATCCTGAGAAGCAAGCCATGGTGAACCAAAATCGGCTTAAAGCAGAGGCTGGGAAAGGGAAGTTTTGGCACGCCTGTGGAATCCTCTGGGATACCCCTAGGAGGATCAAGGGGAGAAAAGATGCCCAGGAACACACAGTGTGCAAACCAGCCCAATGTAAGGGAAGTATGTGCTATTGTCTCTAAATATTTGCAAGTATTCTAATAAAAAAGTGACAGCTTGTAACATTTAAATGACACTGTCAGAGCTGGGAGAGTGTCTCAGGGATCATAAGATATATCCATTTACCACTCCTGAGGATGTAGATATTGGATGACCCGTGGGTCCTCGGAGACCCATAGTTGGACTTCCGCTCTCCTGCTCCTTCTCCCTTGCAGCTGCCCTGGGAAGCACTGCAGCAACTTCTCCGAAGTGACGAGTTCTGGGATGAGGTCTGAATAGGAAGGAAGGGGGTGGGACGGGCAGGAGAGGAGAAGCCACGATCTGCATGATTGCAACTGGATGGGCTCAGGGGTCTCTCTCGCTGGATTTGCTATTTTTTAGGAGGAACAGGAGACAAAATCATTTCCATCCCGCCGGCTCTATCTGCCTCTTGCTGGCAGGCCTTCAAGTAGACGGAGGGCTCCAGTAAGGAAAGGAGCTTTAATTTTGTCCCTCAGTATTTCAGGTCAAACACTTGGGAGTGTATTGAGAGAAAAAATGAACATGAGGCATTTTTCTACATTGTTGTTTACTAAATGCAAGCAAAGTAAACCTGCTAAATAGATAGCTCTAGGGCTGGGACAGGCAATTTCAGGCAGTCGCGGAGCCAATTCCCAGCCTACAGGCCTCCTGTGGGCGACAAGCTCCAGATTCGGTGAATTGGTAGCTTTGTTATTTCTCTGTAGTGAGGTTAGGTTAGCGATCCACTGCTGCCTTTCATGCTTGGTTGTTGCATTTTAAAATTGTGTTATCGGCACATGCTTTAACTTTTTCTAATGTTATCTTGCTTGAGTACTCCTTGTAGTGTGTGGGTGGGAGACAAATAAAACAACCATAGCAACCATAAATAATAACAGTGATATTATAGGCCATGAAGCTCAGTGGGTAATCTTGAGCCAGTCACTCACTCTCAGACCAACCTACCGCACAGGGTTGTTTGTGTTATGAGGATGAAATGGAGCTCTGTAAACTGCCTTGGGTTTCTCACAAGTGGAAAAATGGCAGGGCATAATTGTAATAATAATTGTATCTATGTAGGGGTTGAGCCTAGTGGGGACAGCCTGGATTGGGAACATCACAAATCTACTGCCTTCCCGTTCCACACAGTACCTGTAATTCAGGAAATTACCCTCATGGGCAAGATGTCTTCACTGCAAGGAAGATGGAGAAGCAAGGACGAGTATACTCTCCCTCCATGTGTAACTTGCATGCTGACATATACTGCATCTCTGTGCTGGCTGCTACTGAGCCGTATACAAGGTTTTGTTGCTGATGTACAGTAGGTTTGCATGATTATGGGGGAAAGGAAACCGCTGTGGCTGTTTTTGCTTTACTACCGGTGTGCTGGCCACATGCCACAAATTTGGTCTAATTACCCTCATAATGCATGGCTTCTCATGTCTTCCAAACTTGCCAAGGTGAATAATGGGATGTGTTTGGTGGGGGTGGTCTTCAAAGCCCATCCCCCAAAACAAGCCATGGGTACTTGGGTGGTTTCAAAGGCACCCTCTTCATGTCCCTCTCTGGGTTTGGATGACACAGGAAGGGGCACGTTATGAGGGTAATTGGGCAAATCATGCACTGAGTGACCGGTATGAATGTGGGCAGAGACAGGAAGTAACAACAAATGATCATGGAAACCTGGTCATAACAGAATAATTAGCTGACCGTATCTGAGGAGACCTTACTGGTTGTTCTGAAACCAATGGCATGTCACCTGGTAGCAGTACACAAGCAGGCCTCCTCAGTGGTGGCACCCATCCTTTGGAACACTTCCATGTATGATTTGAGAGACAGAAACTGTGCAAAGTTTAAATGTCTCTTGAAAATATGTTTATTTACACAGGCTTCACCTGACTAGTGACTTTATTACTCTAGTTAAGTATTTTAATATATCAAGTGGCATAGAAATAGTGTAGAGAGAGAGAGAGAGAGAGAGAGAGAGAGAGAGAACTGTTCAAGTCACTGTACAGTTATTCTGCTCTGCCTTTCAAAAAAAAAAACCCAGAACAGATTTTCCCCCACTTGTTGTTAGATTACATTTTGTGCATGTGCTCTCTCTGTGTCACACCTTTTCTCCTGATTCGCTTGTAGCTCACTGTGTTCTGGCCTGTGTAAGAAGGTTCTGTCTTGGTACAGGGATGCTTTGATGAACTCCAGTGTTTACGACCTACTGTACTAGTAATTCTCTGTAAAGATTTGCAAGTATACGAAGGTTTGAGAGTTTCTAGTTACACTGGCAACCATTTTGTATGAGTTGATTGACAATGCAGTTGTGGGTATATGTATCCAGAAGTAAGCCCTATTATGTATAAGATGTTTTAGCCTAGGAAAGTATTGTTTATTCAAATGGTGTTACTTATTCAAAACTGCATGCTTCCTCTCCATACGGCAGAGGTTTTGTCTTGGGGAAAGGTGTACAGAGGGCTGCAAAATAAAATCTATTATGTATGGTAATGCATTCAGATCTGGCATCTCATCCTGTGTCTGTTCAAGGTTGAGACCAAAGCAAGCCTTAGACAGAGTCAAAGTGCAATTGAATTAGGATGACCCAGTGAATAGACAGCTGATGTTTAAAGTTCCTGAGTAACAGTATTCAAGGATACTGTTTTCAGAAAAAGATGATGAGTGTTCAGCTTTCTTATCCCCAGATCTTTTTGACTGATGGCGATCTCTTCTTGCTTATAAATGTTGCAATATCCCATAATATTTATAGGTAATACAGAGGAAATCGGCCAGTTGTGAGCATGGAAAAGCCTCTGCTTGAGATGGCACAGTAGCTGTATGGTTGTAGCCTGCACTCATCCATGGTATGAGGTCACAATGCTCCCCGGTGTGGGTGGAGCTAACTTTTAAATTGGAATATTCAGCCATACATTTTCCCCACATACTGTGCAGTGTGAATGCACAGAACGGCATGGGCAGGACTCCAGGGTGCTAGCAAGGTGAGAGAATCAAACGGGGGATTTTATTGCTGGGAGAAATAGATGATCCCACTCAGCAACAAAATATGTGACTAATGAATCACACTGATTTATGTGATAGCAGCTTATAAAATGGGACCATATCAGAACCATCAAGCATGGTTCTGTTTCCCTCACTGGCAGTAGTGACGGAATATATTCTTTTAGTTCACATAACCGAATTGTTTCCCAACTAGCCAAGTCCTGGATACAAGTATCATCTTTATTTCCAAAAATGCCTCCAGGCTCCCAGACCAAAAGAGCAAGGCAGGGGGAAGACAAATATTTGCCCAAAATGGCAGTGTATCCTAGGTACCATTCCCACTCCTTCCAAAATTAGTGCCTTCCTTCCGTTTTTGCTTGCCTTTCTCCTTTTTCCCTTTTGTTCTCTCTTACTCCCGCTCTCGCATACCTTTCATTTATTGTCTCTACCAGGCTTTCCCAGCCTTTTGCTCCCTAGAGGTTTTGAACTTCACCTTTGAACAGCCACAGAAATAGGAATTCTATAAGTTATAATTTAATGTCTGGGAAGTTGAGGAAAGATCTCTCTCTCTCTCTCTCTCTCTCTCACACACACACACACACAGAGAGAGAGAGAGAGAGGGAGAGAGAGAGAGAATATTTAATCCCTCAGGCTGTCTGAGTATCAGGGTAGGCAGGCAATGCGCTCTGCAGGATCTGGTGAAAGCATTGCAACTATTTCTGCAAGCAATCATGCTGCTGCCTCTGTCTGTCTTTTATCCTCTCCATGTTTAGATTCAAAAAGAACATCTCTCTTCAGGGAGCCTGCTGCCTTGGGCATGCTGGGAACTGTAGGACCTTTCTCCTGTCTAAATATGCATAGGATTATGTCCTGAATGACCAGCTGGAAGTTGCTGGAACACTTTTACGCACCTTCCTCCTCCCAGTGCTTCTTGGGATTTGCAGTTCTGTGAGAAGAGAGGAAGATAGGCGGCAGCTGGGAGCTCCAGCTCCCAGGATGTAGTGCAGTCCGCTCCAACAATGAAAAACCACAGTTATGCACACAGCATCCCCCTGAAATCCCAGAGTATTGAAGGAGAGATTTGTAATTGGACAGAGATTTTGTAACTGAACAGAAGCTGACTCCTGGTCACACAGTATTACACTGCCTCAGGGATGTACTTGCCCTTTTGCACAGCATTTCTTGCATTGCTTGATATGTGCCTTATTGACCAGCTGGAAACATGCGTCGCTTCCTGCTAAGGCCTAACTAAGCATAATTTTTAAGGCCTAGAACAATGGGCATCTTTTTATACACATGCCACAATTCCATTACAATTCCACAATACTCAAGCACTCTTGGAAGTCAGAAGCCAAGTTTATATTTTAAGTCTGCAGCTACAGTTTGCTGTGTTTTCATTCAGGATTGCATGTAGCCTGAAGAAGAGCCTTACTGTTTGCTTTTTTTAATCATTTGCTTGGTCTTAGTGTATTGACTGAACCAGACTGCAGAAAGGCCTTTGCAAACTGTGACTTTTTCTTGGCAGCTATTGCATGCTATTCTTTGCTATTCTTCACAGCAAAAATGTCACAAAATAAGCATACAAAGGACCTCAGTCCCATCATTCCTTTGCAAATCTATGTACATGGAATCAACCCCTTTTCCTCTTAAGTACTAAGTTTCAAAAAATTCAATGAATAGAAGAAGATTGTTGGGAGTGGAATAGATCTGGACCAAGAAGTTAAGTGTGAGGAGGGAGGAGCAGCAATGAAAATGAAAGTGAAACTTTTTGAGCAGAATACTCCACAAGTCTTTGGATCTTTTTGTGTACAGCCTGAAGTTTATCATATTCTTCTTCCTCCAGATGAGAAGACCTATACTGGCAGCAGGCTGTCTAAAGAGACCCAGTTTGGAAATATTTTAATGAAGTTCTACCTACGGGTAAAGCAGGCATGTGCGCAAATTATGTAGAAAACCACAATTTAAATCTAGTCTGATTGACTCATGATTTAAATCAATTTAACTTAAGTCAAAACCACCTTGGCTGTAACTGTGCTCTATATTGGATCCAACAGATTTTGATAGACATACAGATACAGGGAATCAGGTTTCCATAAATGTCCTCAGACATCAGCTACGCTTTAACATCATATTCTTTCATCATGGAAATAGGTTTCTAGTCTGGCATGGGGATTTTTGTTTTCTGTTAATGTGTACTGTTTCCCATATCTGGGTCTTGCTTTCTCATCCTTTCCTGTCCTGTGTTGGAAGTTTTATGAAAACCTTTAATGGAGTGTGCCAAATTACTCAGAGATCTGTTATGTATAAGATTGATTTCTGTGATAATTCAACAACTGTATAAGTATTACTGATAGAGTCATAAGGTTTGATAAAGATTTCCAGACTTATTATAAAAAAAGTTTTACAGTGATTAGTTCAGTATCTGGATTTTCTTTGTGACCCCTTAAGCTTTGTAAGAAGCAAACAAAAAACCCTGTAAGCTTTTTTGGTTCAAGAATTAAAGCATCTGTCCTGTTTTCTGTGCAACTTATCATGAGAAACCGAGGGGTTTCGAGTATGAAAAGCCCATCTTAGAATGACTCCAAAGACCTTGATTGCCTGGTCTGCAGTCAAATGTTTCCATGCTTCATTGCACCTGTTTCTCTTGCAGGTACATGTGACAGCACTGCAGCTATGAGTGGAATTTTAAAGAGGAAATTTGAAGAAGTCGACGGCTCCTCGCCCTGCTCTTCCGTGCGGGAATCGGATGATGACGTTTCTAGCAGTGAAAGTGCTGACAGTGGTGACAGTGTCAACCCTTCCACTTCAAATCACTTTACCCGTAAGTACTACAGCCAAATAACCATGCACAGTAGACGGTTACGGCCAAACTCTGTGCTGAGATCTTTTCTTTCTAACTCTCTAAACCCAGTGATCCGTAGAGCATAAACTCCTTTCTTTGTTAGTCAACGGACCAGTCTGGCCCCAGACTTTGGTAGTTCACATTCTGAGTTTTGGTTGTAGCCTCCGAAATACACTCACGGGATACAGTGAGGCCAATGTCATTTGCACAGCATTGGGTGTGCCAAGCGTGGTTGTGGTCCCCATACTGAGCCAGTGTGGCGCAGTGGTTAAGAGCATGGGACTGGGACTCAGGCGATCTGGGTTCTAGTCCCCGCTCAGCCATGGAGCCACCTGGGTGACTTTGGGCCAGTCACAGCCTCTCAGCCCAACCTACCTCACAGGGTTGTTGTTGTTGTGGGGATAAGATGGAGGAGGAGATGTAAGCTGCCTTGAGCCCTTTGCAGGAAAAAGGCAGGATATAAATCGAAAAACAAATTAATTAAATAAATACATAATGTGAAGGTCTGTGTTGTGGAACATCTTGGGCGGCATCCTTCCTGATATTAGTGCTAACCTAGATTACACTGTGCTAGTGCCAGCAATCTCTAGCACAACACCAATCGCCTTTGCTTGTGCAACAGGTTACTAGCATTGTGCTAGCATTGTGCTGACAGTAGTGCACCGTAATGCATCGTGTTAGCACTAGTGTTCAACAGGATATGGCCCTAAGTCTCTACTGGGCCTGGGTTGATTTTGAGCTTTAGAACACTGCATGCTCTGGCATCAGGATGCCGTCATGCTGTTTCCCATATGAACCTGCCGGAGCATTCAGATCAGCAGCAGAGTCCCAGCTCTGTTGTCGCGTTGCTGTTAAATGAATTGTGGGCAGGCAGACACCAGGAAAGGACTTCTCTACAGTTAGGCAACTCCACCCCCCCCCCCCCTTTAGGCTATGGAAAGCCCTCCCAGGGAGAGTTGCATGACTTGCTCATTGCTTGTCCATTGACCTGCTCATTTCAATAAATGTTCAGTTGTTGATTGACTGCTTTAAAGAGAATGCTTTCCTTCAGATGCCATTTTGATGCTTTATGTATTTATATCCCACCATTTTTCCTCCAAAAAAAACTCAAGGTGGTTTACATAATCTTCCTCCTTTTCTCCATGTTATTCTCATCTGGTTTGCATCTGTGTCTGATTAGCACACCGAGTTTCTTTAGGGTAGGAAAAATGAGGAATTTAATTATGAAAGAGAAAGGAAGTGTGATTTTCTCTTTTGTGTTTGTGTTATTCCACAATACTACCATGCCCCCTAGAGGTTTTGTGGGAAAATGGTGCTCCTCATGTAGCTTTTGAATCTCAGTTATGTGATGAAACCCAAAGCAGATACAATGCATTAGCAACTAATGATCAGCCTCATGTAGAATAGCTCTTGATCATGTTGTGAGGGTCCTTGGGTGATGATGTAGAAATGTGGAAGAATCCTCAGATTGGCATTTATATAGGACTGCTTAGTTTTACCTGCTGGCTGTGCTGGGACTCTGTGAAATTTTACTGGTTTTGGTGTATTTTGTATTGCTTTTCCTTGGAGACCCTGGAGATAATTTGCTAAGTAAAATCAGTGAATTCTGAACTTCCAGGCTTCTTTGTATTCTGCGCACACTGATGTTAGCAGGGTGTGAGTAAAGCAATGCGATCCTCTTGTGCTGCTAAGACATCTTTATAAACACCAAGCGAGTGTAGTGGCGCATGGGATGATCTAAAAATCATGCAGCATATTCTGGTGCAGTACCAGAAGGCTTATTGTCTACCACCAAATTGAATACAGCTACTTTCCCCGCCAGCTGTGTTTTCAGGTTATATTGCAAAACAAAAGTATTATATTGTAGCTTCAAAATACATATGCTATGCAAAGCAAATTGCTTTCTCCTTAAAGAGGAAATGGAGAATATAATGTAATGAAAATACAAAATGGTTTTGTTTGTGATTTCTGCTACTGGATCCAGAAAAGCTTCCCTTCTCTAAGACAAGAATTTGTTGTTGTTGTTGTTGTTGTTGATGATGATGTTTTGTAGAGATTAGGGTTTGCCTCAGAGTAACGTAACTTTAAAGTGGTTGGTTTAGCTCACTCAAAAGTAATATTCGTGTAAAGAAATATAAATAAGTGTGTGGATGTGTAAGTGGAAGGAGAATACAGTTGTGTTTAGTGGCCACCATCAAACCTTCACCTGAATGGAAAATCACCTAGGGAGATCTCCGTGAATCTTTTTGGTTTAAAGTAAATTCACTGTCTCTCCTCATTTTTATTCTTTTATTTATTTATTTTTTGATTTATATCCTGCCTTTTTCCTACAAAGGGCTCAAGGCAGCTTACATCTCCTCCTCCATCTTATCCCCACAACAACAACCCTGTGAGGTAGGTTGGGCTGAGAGGCTGTGACTGGCCCAAAGTCACCCAGTTGGCTCCATGGCTGAGTGGGGACTAGAACCCAGATCGTCTGAGTCCCAGCCCCATGCTCTTAACCACTACACCACACTGGCTCTCCATCTATTCTTACACCCATGCTCTCCATCTATCTGTCTCACTCACTCCACAACTCTCTCACACACTGCACAAACACATATTGTACAACACCCTCCTCTCATGACACAGGCATCTTCTTAAGAGAAGTTGCTATGTGGCTTGAAAATTACTACCTAAATGAAATCAAATCTTGGTGTTAATTAACCACTAGGGAAAACAAATAGTATTTTTTCATTTGGAAGGCACGATTATTAATTATTATGATTATTAATTATATTTCTATAGTACCCAATAGCTGAAGCTGTTACTAACCTCAAGAAGAGCATCATTTGTAGGGACCCTTCTGTCTCACCCCTCTAATGTTCTGTACATGGGGACTCAGAACAGATATTTGAAACAAGGGATCCATCCCATGTCCTGGGAATAGGTACTCCAGAAATTGTGACATCTCTTAAAAGAAAAAACGCATGTCAAATTGAGGTCGGGTTAGTATCCTCTGTTACCAGAATTTACAAAACTGTACAACAGCATTTCACACTGCAAATGAAGTCCAGGCAAGGCAGAGACAGAAAAGAAATAACTTGTCTGGATTCTCACACCTACTGTTTTCTCTTTCTGTTGCTTAAATGGCACATCCACAAAGCCAGGTTTTCTATCCTTAGGTCTTGCGCGTGATTTGCATAAGGCAACACGTTCCAGGTTTCAGATTTGCTGCGCAGAAAACAAATAAATAATCCCTCTTATTTTCACATATTCTGGCTCTGTCAGGAAATAACCTTGGTGATGAGGTTGGGGGGGAGTTGGCACTGAGCCAGAAGCCTGCCTAGTGCTAAAGCAAAGCTGTTGCTGCTTCAGAAAGGGCCTTGAATGGGAGGCTCATCTGGTTATTAAAGCAGACAGTGGAGAGATATTTTCCCTCCTGGGAAGCAGTTACAAACCTCAGGCACTGAAGCGATGCGAGTGCAAGTGGCAATTGCATTTCAAAGCAGGCTGTGTCCTGAACTCGGAGAGTGAAACGCAGCCTGCATAAGTGAACTGAAGCACTTCGACTCTCTGACCTAGTCGCTTCTATTTAACATGACTTCCAACCGATGCCAGCGTTTTAAATGTACAGCTGAGCCATCAAAGCCCTCCAATTAATGAACAGTAGCCTGATAAACAAGAGCAAAGCTAGCCTAGCCTAGGTAAGTAGCAAAGTAAATCCTTCTATAATAAGGCGTGCTGAAATGTATTTTCGACTTCTGACCTCATCCATCTGCCTAATGGAATAATAGCCCTGCATAGGGTCTTTCTCATTCAGAAAAAGAAAAAGAGGAAAACATGGCTTGATCACACTTCAGTCGGCCGCTTTATTAGGTATATTTATTTGCCACCTCATAAAAAGAATTCTCTAGGCAACATACAAATGGAAAACCTATTAAAACACAGCTATAACACTCAGATTCAACATGAAAAATCCTAGCACAGCACAAAAAGAGAAGAGAAGCCAAACAGGAACAGTTGTGCTGCCTGTCGTAATTAGTTGGCTGTGCCAGCTTCTTTGAAACCATGTGAAAGTATGAGGGGCATAGCCGAGAGGCAGTGTGGTGCAGTGGTTAGAGTGTTGGACCAGGACTGGGAGATCGGGTTTTGGTTTCACTCAGCTAAGAAGCTCACTGGGTGACTCTGGGCCAGTCAAAATGCAGCCTAATCCGCCTCACAGGTTGTTGTTGTGGGGATAAAACTGGAGTAGATGAGAACTATGTAAGCTGCCTCAGGTTCCTGTAAGATGAGGTATAAATGTAATAACATTAATAATAAAAGCTAGAATAATTTAGATGGATAGAGAACAAAACTTAAGTGGTGCATTTATGGAAAGTGAAGGAAAGTGTAGGAAATGGTACAAGGAAAGAAACAGCACTGTAAAGCTGTTCTTTTAATGCTAAAACTTGATTCTCACATGCTTACATCGCTTGAGGACTGCAGCTCAGACTCCCAACTAGGTAGCCTTCAGAAGTTGTTAGGCAAATCTGTGGAGGAGAAGGCTAAGAGTCATGCATGACCTCAGGATCAGAGGCAACATGCTGGTGCGTATGCCAGTTGCTGGGGAGCATGAGCAGGAGGTGCTTTCACTCTCACGGGCTTTGCATTGGCGACTAGGTGGCTGCTGAGCTAGAGAGCCCTTCCGCCCGATCCAGGACTGCTGTTCTTGCATTCCTCACGCCAAGACATCAGTTGGAGTGGTGACTGAGCGATCACAGATATAAGGTTACGACTGCGTTACTGGGACTGTACCCTTTGCTTGTGTGCATCTATAGACGGGCTTCCGTGGGAAGCTCCACTGTGGCACAGTGGTGAGAATGTCGGACTGGGAACCCGGGAGGTCGGGGTTCTTTTCATGGTCTCTGTGCTTGCAT
Source organism: Varanus komodoensis (assembly GCF_004798865.1). NCBI lineage: Eukaryota > Metazoa > Chordata > Lepidosauria > Squamata > Varanidae > Varanus > Varanus komodoensis. Next base: position 30,711,433 of record NW_025336598.1, on the reverse strand, counting down.
GGAGCCTGTTTGGGATGATTCCATAGCTAAGACTTACTTGCCAGGAGCCCCTCCCCGGCCCCAGCCAGGCGTGAGGGAGGGGTTCCCACTCAGCACTCAGTTCTCCCTTGACTACCATCGTGCACACACCTGGAAGCCGTTCCTCTGCTACTCTCATTCCCATTCAGCCACAAAGCTCACCGTGTGACTTGCGGTCGGTCAGTCATTCCCAGCCCAGCCTACCTCACAGGGTTGTTGTGAGGACAACATGGAGCCATGTGCGCCGCCCTGGGTTCATCGCAAGAAGAAAAAGGGTGGGATAGAAGTGCAATGCATACATGAGGGACATTTGTAGATGTGTGGCACTCGCATGGTAGATTATACACTGTGTGAGACGAATGCAAGAAATTAGCATAGGAACACTGACAAAGAATAAGAGTGAACACAGCAAGGTTTAATTGACTGCAGAGGAGTACAGAAAATAATCGTGGGTTAATATACCATACCCTAGCACTGAGCCAGCAGACTATACCTAACATTGACAGTGAAGGAAGCACGAGTTAGGATTTCCAAGTGAGCAGAGAAGGCGCTGGTGAAAAGGGGATGAAGTCACTAAACTGCAAGAGGGGTGTATGAAGTTGATTGGCATGCAGACTATAAACATCTTTCTAGATGAAATGCTAATTCTGGGATTAAAAAGAACCCCCATGGGCTGTACAGTCTGGAGTCTGGCTATAAGCCTAGGCATACATGAACTCAGTGAGACTTACTTCTGAGTAAACATGTTAATGGTTGTGCCGTGTTAGAAATACATAAACTATTTTAAAGGCTAGAAAAATGACTATTTATTTGACATCACACAGGAAGTGAAACAGCAAGAATTATTAGCAAGTACAGAGGGATAAATTTTCTGTGGAATGGGCACCTTGTTTTATTTTCTTCTTCCATGCATCTTATAGGACAGTTGCAAATGTCAGTTCTCCGGTTCATAAACATTTCCCTATGTGTGCCATAAGTTTGTCAGTGGTACAGATCCTTGGTCATGGTATTTTTTTTTAATTGAATTGTGTTTTGTTATCATTTATATACCATCTAATATTTCAGTGATATCTCAAGATGGTATCTGAAGAGGGTTTTGTCCGCAAACTATTGTCAAAGGGGCCATGTTCATGGATAACATGATCCCCTCCATCCTTGAATAAGCCAGTGCCTGTTAGGTTGGGACTGTAAGCACTCTCCGAATTTTGAGTTGCAGGGATCCAAAATAAAAGCAGCTGCTCCATTTGAGCTGCACAGAGCTCAGCAGGAGTGCACGCGCTACAGCCCTGAGTTCTGCACCTTGCATCCTTCGGTTAATGGACCTTGGGTGGGAGAGGTCTCTGCTGAGGATTGGGGTAGACTGACCTGGGCTAGATGGGGAAATTGTCTCAATAGAAGGTCTCTGTCTCTACATAAAGAACAAAGCTGTTTTGGAGTAAGGGTTAAGGTGGTATCTGTTTTTGAGCGTTCCGTTGTTGTTTAATTTAGTGTACAATGGTAGCGTTTATTAGTGGTGTCCCCTGTACCCAAGCTTTACTTTCTAGGATGGTTGTTAAACCAGGCCATTTTTGAAAAGTGCGGTTTTGATCTGGATTACCATGATGTATTACTTGTGACAGTTCTAGCTCAACAGAGTTGATGGATACTGTGTGTGAAACCCACAGAGTAGGTGGAGAATGGCGGTAATTGTTTTCACTGTAGTGCCAAGGAGATGTTAAGGAAGAACACAAAGAAATGGGTTAGTGGCTACAAGAATCACATGGTCACCTGCTACAGTGCTTGTATGATAAATCCACAGCTGCTCAGGGTTACTTTCTCTAGCCTTGATGCTGTTTACCTCCCTAAAACATTGGAGACTGTGATAAAGGGATTGCTTTGCCCTCTTGGCTGTAAACCTGTGTGTACTCATAAGTCTCATATTCATTTTAATGTGTGTTTGACATGAGGACAGTAGCCAGGAGTGCTGAGGGAGGTGAAGGGCAGTTTCTGTAGCTAACTGAGCGACTTCTTTTTACAGTAAAAACGGGTGCTTGAAAAAGGTTAAAAGGCTTGACACGTCATTCATGCTAAGATGTGTGCAAATGAAGCAAACATGCTTTGCATTCCCGGCACAGATTTATTTTTAAGTGAACTGTGACTCTCCCCACAACCCCCACTCCCCAGTTGTGGAATTCCCTGAACTATTTTTGGAAAGATTTTACCTAAGGAGGATTATGTGCAAGGAGCTTCCTTCCATGAAGTCTGACTAAAGAGCTTGCTAACACCTGGAATCTCAGATAGGCATCTTTCTCAAGATCAATTCAATAGAGTAGATGTTTTGAAAATGGCAGATGTAGTTGCTTGGTGAAGCTAATAAAGTGGGAAACCACACCAGTCTGGATGGAAGATGCCAAGAGCCGCACTACCTACAGCTAATACCTGCATTTTTAGGAAGGGATCCGAGAGAGCCTTGATTTGGCAGTAGAGCCAAACAGTGGAACCTTATACTGACCAAGGGCACCGCCGGCTGTCATGGTGCAGCTGTGAGCCGGAACAAATAGCTGCCTGCCTGGTCCCCGAAGGCAGATGGTGGTGGCCTCCAGCTGACAGGGCGGGAAATGTTTGCAACTTGGAAGAGGCTTGATCCTCTTTCTGTTCCAGGTTGTTGATTTGTCACAAATGTCTTTATCTGGACTATTTTGCCAGATGGCAAGTTTCCGCATTTACCTACATGGTAGGCAAAGTCCATTATCAGACTCTGCAAAAGATCAGTGTATGGTTGCTTATATAATATAGTATTCTGCCTTCAGGAGGGTGGCTGGACAGAAAAACAGGCAGGATTTTCCCACCTTTAACAGATTTATTTATTAATTGTGTATTTATTATTTCTATTTGTATGCCACCACAATAGCAAAATAAATTCTAAAGTTAATAATACTAAAAACAGTCCCAAAACATCAATAATGCAAAACATAAACTAATTAAGGTCATTACAGCAAAATTTCGATTGAACAATTTAAAATAAAGAATACAAACTAAAATAAAACCAAAAGCCTGGGTCAAGTTAAAATCAAAATTACTGTTAAAATCAACTGTTAAAATACCTGGAGAAGAACAATATCTTGGCCTGCTGCCGAAGTGATAGGAGCGATGGCGCCAGGCACACCTCTCTGGAGGGCCTGTTCCAGAGTTGGGGCACAACTACAGAGAAGGCCAGTCCCCTCACCCCCTGGAAATTCCTCTTCCTACAGAACCCGTAGAGGTGCAGGAGCCATGTCCTCTTTTGCCACTGCCCACTCCAGATCCGAGAGGTCATCAGGATCCAACACTTGCCGTGTGTTCTGTGTGCTTATCTTCAGACCTCCTGCTCCTCCGGGAAGTTCAGTAAGTAATTGGAATGGCCACATCCCAGCAGGTTTCATGGCAGCTCACGCAGAGACACCCCACCGCTGGAGGATAACACAACCTGTGCTGAGCGTGAATTTCTCAGTAGCAGTATGGATGCTTGTTGCTTGTACACTCGGAAGCTCTGCTCCTTCACAGTTGTCCTTTGCTGAACCGGGGCAAGTGTGTAAAGACAATGTTCCAGGTTGCAGTTAAAAAGTAAAAGCAATGAAATAGTGGCTGTAATGTAATATAGGTCCTCTGTGACACTGTGCTCAGTTTTTATGACGCTAATGAAACAGGCCACCTGGAGGTATAAATGAAACCTATATATTAGAAAGAAATCTGCTTCCTGTAGTTAGAAAATATTGTATTGTGGTAGTATTATGGCTTAGGAAGGTGTTTCAGTTATTGGTACAAAAAAACAGGACTTCAGCTGTGCTGCAAGTAGGAAAAAATGTATACATGACAAACAGTGGTTTTCTACACTAATTTTGTCTAGAGTTGAAGTTCTATATTCTGCCTTGTGTTGCCATTGCCTTGGATTGTGTTGAATACATGGGAGAAGGTCAAACTGAGGATTTCACGCCCTCCTCACTTTTGTTACCAAGTTTTGCCGATCTTCTGTGCCCTGTGGCATGAGTGTGGCAGGAGGGTGAGCCCATGCTTCAGAAGCAGCTCAGGTTCCTCCCCTCTCTCTTTCAGACTACAGACAACTCTTTGACAAAAGCTCTTTGTTTTCAGTGTATATCCAGCCAGATATAGTCAGCAAAGAAAGAAGATCTGCACATGCACAGAACAGTTTGTTGAACCCAAACTAGAAACAATTTCCAAGAAACCTCCTTTTGAACAAACCTGGATCCCACCCCTCTGGACCTGCCCCTCTGGGGACAGGCAAGCATCCTGGCTGCATGCAGGCTCTCTAGTTGGCTACTGCTTCTCTCCTGATGCTGTGTCATGGGGTCAAGGATCGGACCAGACTCCTCCGGCTCTTCTCTCATGTCTCCACTGAGCACTTTCAGACCTTGTTGATTTGCTTGAACAACTGGAGACTGCAACCTTGAGAAACTCTCCTTCTCCTTCCATCTCTGGGTCTGCAGGCCTTTCTTCCCAGGCCTCATCCTGGCCCTGAAATGCATGCCAAAACCAACCCCCTCTTTCATTCCCAACAGGTAGGTTTCATGCCTTACATAACAACCATGGACTTGTTTCTGCTAGTATGTGGCACAACATAGATGGCAGGGTGCACTCTTAATTTGCTTGTGGTAAGCCAAGGAGAAAGTGACCTGGGTAGAGGAGTTTCCTAGAACTCCATGGGCAGCGCATTGCCTAATGGTGTAAGAATTGCTCTTGGATGCTTGAGCCCGAGCTTTCAAAATGGTCCCTTCTTAGAGACTGATGGATCTAAGAGCATTCCTTGACACTTTGAGGGATCCCCCAGCTCCTAGCCCTAGCAGTCCTTTTGGAGCTGCACTTGATCTGTGAAATGGTAGATGCCTCAGCCGGTTGACACAGTCTTTCCAAAATACCCTGTCCTGTGGTTCTCAGTCACCTCGATTTTCTCAGTGTTGGGTGACAAAGCATATAGGTAGATGGCTTGAGCATAAGGGAGGGAGACTTGGGACAGACCTGACCAAACACAGGATTGTTGTTGTTGTGTGGATAAAGTGAAGCTATGTAAATTGCTTTGGGTTCTTCAGGAGAAGAAAAAATGGGATGTAAGCGCAATGTAGTCATGGTAGGGACAGAGCCTGTTGTAAGGCCTAATCCATGTTGGTGATGGCACTGAAGGAATTGTTTTCCTTTTCCACCATCCCACCTGTATAGTGTCATCTACTGTTCCTCTGCAGGTGGTTATTGCCCATGCAGGAACAGATGAGCAAAAGTGGGCATGCGGTCTTTCAGAGACTTCTATCCGCCATTGGTGATCTTCTCATCGAGGAGCCCCTGAAAAGAACAGCAGCCTTTTCCAGAGCAGAGTTTGAAAATCACTGCTGTGTGTGGTGTTTAGCACTTTTGATCACAAAGCTTTCACCCTGTTGCTTAGTGGAGGGTGAAACCTACCTGTATCTAAAGATTTAAAAATTTGGTATTGCTCCCTATGGAGCAGGAGGAAAGGTCTGACGTGACTCCTAATTGCGTGAAACCATTTTTCACTCTCTCTGTACACCCGTTTGCTGCCACTGTTAAGATACACGGTTTCATGTTACAAAAGCTGCCAGCATCCTTTACCGTCATTCCAGTTTCCCCCCTTCTAACTGTTGCATTTCTCTCATCACACCTGTGTGATTGTCGCACCTACACTGCAGAGCCGTGGCCCGTCATCTGGCTTCATCATTTTACTGGTGCCACCGCCCCGTGAATCAGACGGATGGCTCTCATGTCTTCTAGAGTCAAGCTGCCGTGTTTGTGAGGCACACATTTTGCACTGCAGGCCAATTGTGTGGGCTGCCAAAAGCGCCCCGAGTTCCACTAAGAAGCATCTCTGAATAGCTGTAGAGGGAGAATTCAGTATTGTTTTGTGGCACTGTTTCAAAATTAATCTTAGAAGTGCATTTCAATTCCTTAAGAAGGGGGAACTATCCAAGTTATGTGAGAGGTGTGGGGAAGCCTTGGCCTTGATTGATTGATTTCTGGTGCAGCACAAGTCTACTTGATAAGGCAGTATATGGAGAGAAGAAGAGACAATCAAACAAGATAGGCATGAGTGTTACTTAAATTACTGTCCAATTGTCCTCAACATTGATAGCATTAATTTCTCACACATTGGCCCTTCCTGTTTTCTTAATGCGCTGTGGAACTAGGCCCAATCAAACTAAGAGTGTGCCAGGAGAAACTATTTATGATAGTTAAGTTTGCTTTGCTTAAATCTGGTATTTGTGTTGATATCCAGTCCAGGTCTATGGATGAGCAAGTACCAGAGGATTATTCTGGAGTGTAGCCTGATCAGTACTTTGGGTCTAAAGCTAGTCATTGTGCTGCTTAGAAATTGCACCCTTTGACTTTGAAGATCGTTTCCAGACGCTCAAACCAGAACTTGTCCTGGTTCTGTAGTGGTGCAAAAACTGCATTCTGTCTCTGCCACCCTTTATTATTGCTGTTTATACTGTCCTTTGTTGACAAAAGACCTACAGGTCCCAGCATTTACTACCTAGGCATGCTAGCTGGGGGATGCTGGGAGTTGCTGGAACTTTTCCTGTCTAAGCGTGCATAAGATTGCACGTTTCAGATGTGGTTTGCTCAATATATGGGTCCTGCTTAATCTCTGTGATCCATTCTGTCTCCTCCATTCTGCATATTTAAAACAGTACATGCTATGACTTCATTCAATGGATCATAGAATGGCCAGGCCTGGTTGCTATGTTCTTATAGGATAGCTTGATAATCAGTAGGATGTTGACATGATGGAAAGATTGCTCCACTCTCTTGGTTCATGGTTCTTTTGCCCCAAATATTGTTTGTGTGTTTTTCTTTCCCATGTCTACTGCCCAATATCCAGAGTGCTCTGGGTGTGAATGAGCCTGATTATAAGGTAAGCTTAAAATTTATTCATCCGTCAGTCACAACAGGTTCAATTGATGCAGCCAAAATAGGTCAAACACCATACCAAGAACTTTCACTGTGCTTTCCTGCAAAAGATTATATTCCATGAAGGCAAGTCACAGAGGAATTGTTGGGTGAAGAGGTATCAAAGATGGATGTGTGAATGAACTTTGACTGATGCTTGGCATTATGTATCTAAAAGGAAGTGTTGTTCTCCCTTAAGAACTTCTGGGGTATTTAGCAAGCTATCATCTTATGGGTGAAACAGCAGCGTCACTGATGTACTGTATGCCACTTCCTTTAGAAGCACAGGCTCCGTTTACTACACCACAGCACAATTCTTTTGTTGCTGGTGGAATTCTCTAGCACGTGAGCTGCTGAACAGCTTCTGAGTTGTGGTTGCTCTTCAGGGGAAGACAGTATTTGTGAGAACAGCTGCTGACACCCAAAGGAAGCGATTGCTCTGGTCAATGTTTGTAGGCACACCATGAATCTAAAAGATCCTAACGTAGGTGATGGAGCCTGTAGTTGTTTGAGAGACAGGCCAAAAAAGTCTAGTTGTTTGAGAGACAGGCCTGACCTGCGGCAGAAAATGCTACCAACTCACCAGGGTCGTCGTCCTCCTCCTCCTCCATCATATTATTATTACTCCTTTACTTAGTATATGATGATGGGTCAATTAGCTAAGCATCTACAGTGCTAATACAGAGTAGATGCTTGGCTGCTTGCAATTGCTAGTTTGTTCTGTTCATTTTTGCACGCTTATCCAGTGTGCACTGCAGAGGGTGAACCAGCTCCACGCACATGCAGACCAGCTGGAGTTCGGGTTGTCAGCTCATCCGGGCTTCTTCCATCAATGCACCTTGCCTCACACCTGGGCAGGTCCAGCATCAGCTCCTGCTCTCCTCCCAAACGCAGCTAGCTTTTCCCACCCATTTATCTACCCTCAGTATTACGTACATGCTTTTGAACGGCTGGTTGGGCAGGAGCTAGAGGCGAACGACGGGATCTCACACCATCATGTGTGCTGGGCTCAGACCACCGGAGTGCCGTCCATTTCTGGTCGGCGCATCCAGCATCATTAAGCCGCTGCACCATGCGCCTCCTCAGGCCAGGGCACTTCCAGTTACCCACGCAGACCTTGAACAATTCCTTATTGCCCTGGCCCCTCCATGCATTGCCTTCATGCTGTCAGGATGTCAACTGAGCTCCTCAGGGAAGAGTCCTGTCTGTTTAAGTGCTCTGGAAGACAGCCTCGTGTGCTGATGGAACAACAACAATCACAACATTGATTGCTGCATTAAATAATGGATGAACCATGAGAGTTTTAAAACGGTGTATCTTTTTGCTTTTAGAAAATTATTAATTTGATTTAGTGTGTGTGTGTGCACACGTACGCTTATGCATCTACATGTCTGCATTTGTCATGTCAGGCTTCACTTAGAGCATTCCCATCTGTCTCAAGGAAGGGAATGCCTCTTCTGAAACGGCACCTTCCACCTGCAGTTTTTAATATCCCAATAATTCCCTGCCCTGCCTTTCCTCCCTTGAAATTAGGCCTGTTCTTACCACCTGCACTCTCACCCCGCAGCCCTTTCCCCATGCAGAGAAGCCCTGCCTCAGCTTGCATAGAGGACGGCACCAGACAAATCTGTGAGGCGGGAGCATGGCTTGTATTCAGGCTTCTCACTTGCTTTCATTCCAGCTTCATCGATCCTGAAGAGAGAGAAACGGAAGCGGACGAAGAATGTCCATTTTAACTGTGTTACGGTGTACTACTTTACGAGACGGCAGGGCTTCACGAGCGTCCCTAGCCAAGGAGGCAGCACCCTGGGCATGTCCACGCGTCACAACAGTGTGCGCCAGTATTCCCTTGGAGAGTTTGCCATGGAGCAAGAAAGGCTCCATCGAGAGATGCTGCGGGAGCATCTGCGAGAGGAGAAGCTGAACTCGTTAAAACTCAAGGTAAAGACACGGCTCAGGATCCCTGTGTCAGCTGCGGCCTGGGCAGGGAGCATTAACAGTGCCATTGGCACCCAGCAGCCTTGGCAAGGCTGCATCTCCACTTCTGATATGGCCGCAGTCCCATTGTCCAAACAAGCTGGCGCCTTTCCTGCTTCTCACATTAACTCATCAGATTGTTAATCGGCTTCCACCTGAGCTCTTTAAGGCGATAGCCTCTGTCCTGCTATGGCAGCAATTCATTAAACCCCATCCACATTCCCGCTTCGGTCGGGATTCAAATGTGGTTTAGCAAGCTGCTGGGCGTGGTGGTTTCTGCACAAGCGATTTGGGGCAGAGGGGAAGGAAGTGCTTTCCGTCCCTTCAGATCAGTGGCACTTGGGGGCAGCCTGCTGCTGAGGAAATACAGTGGCCAATTGTACGTGTTCTGCATGAAGCCGAGTTGCAGAAAACCCTGAAGTGGGCTTGCTCCTGTCTGTTTTTACCAGGGTCCCTTCCCACCCTCTAGGAGGTTATGAGTAATGGACATCCCTCCATGTGGGGGAGATACTGTTGTCTGGATGGACCTCCATCACCTGTGTTCCTGTAGTCTATTGTTTTGCAGGCCCAGGTTAGTGGCAAAGGCCTAGAGGCAAGTCACATGCACCAGGGTGCAGAACTTCAGGCCAGGCTGTCAGGCTGCTTCTCCAGGGGTCCCTGGACAGCTCTCTAGGGCCTTGCCCCTTTCCCTGGTGTTGGCTCTTTCCCTCCACCCAGGTTTGATGATTTCCTGCCTTCTTTGCACCAAACCCCCCATTTTAAAATGTAGAAATACTTACTGGTTTTAAGCTAAATACACTGACATTTTTATCTGCTGCCTCCACTGGAGCCTTGCCCTGAAAGCTGCTCCAGAATGAAGTTTGCTCCTCATGCTAAAAGTAGCTTTGCACTCCTCTCAGGGCTCTGTGGGTCACCAGTGGCTTAAGCCTGGCTTACTCTCATCCTCACATTCTGGAAGAAGGCTAGGCAGTCAGTGGTTCTGTCACCCTCACCAGCATGACTTTGCCAAGAATCCTGACGGTTTGCTTTTCTGAAGTGTCTCTTGTGTGTTTTTGCCCTTACCTGTATGACGCAGGTTCCCTTCTCAGGAATTCCCTGTCGTTTTGTAATTCTGTGCCCTTCTACCCTTCTTTCTGGGCAGGGCTGCATGTCAAGTGATAGATGAGAAATGTAAGCGCAATCCAAGGGGGAAGGCCTTTTCCTCATGTGCTTAATCTGAAAGAGAGGCACAACAGCTGAGCACGAACCAGTCCAGTAGTACTTAAAGCACTGCTCTCAGAAACTGTTTTGAAACAAATCACATCCAAAGTATAATTGAAGCTGGCTATCTGCTCGCTTCACTCAGAAGTAACAGAATCAACCCTACATGGTCTGTATCGCTTGGACCCGCTGCTTTGGCAATGCTGGGAGAAAAGTTGATCAGAAAACAAACTTCCAAGTTGTTTACAGACTATAATCACTTCTCTGCAGCAGACTGTTTGGGAGCGCCCCCTACTGACCATGTAACACATGACACATAGAAAGGAGAGCACCTTTGTGGATGAATCAAAAAATATTTTTACTCAAGTTTCAAACTGTACAGTACTCCTTTCCAGCAAGACAGCTTTCTGCATTCCATTATCCCCACTAGAGGCTGGAGCTCCCAACTAATAAAGCAAGACTAAAGCAGGATAAAGAACCTAGACACCCCTCCCCCCCTGAGGTTATGGAATTCCAAATTCCATCAGCCCCAGTCAGTATGGCCCATTTGGAGGGTTGCATATACCTCACTCTAGGCTAAGGTGTTCGGATCTTAAAGGGGGGAAGTAAACAATAAAGCAAATGTATGATAGAGGTTATATACCTAGGTAATTGTTCTCCCTTTCAGAATAGGAGCTTATACTCCTTTCGGGACCAGGTCAAAACCTTTTTATTTAACTGGTATTTTAAAAACTAGTATTTAATGTAACAGTCACGTTTTATTGTTTATATGTCATTTATTGCTCAGATTGTTTTAATGTATTTCATTTTCTTGACTGTTTTTAATGTATCTGATTTTTATTTATTGTGAGCCATCCCGAGATGCCTTGCATAAGGGACAGCATACAAACGTTTTAAATAAATAAAATAAAAGAACTCCCTCTCCTCCCCAGTGGCACTGATTTGAGAAGAATTCAAGATAGATGAAAGAAAATACTTCTTCAAATGCCTAACTAAAAGAATGCCATCACTTATAGAAATGGCCGTCATCTTGGTTTTAAGCAGGAGCAGGTAGATAGATAAATGGCATGTACATCTCTCAAGCAGTTATTAGCTGTGATAGATAAATAGAACCTTCATGTTCAGAGGCCGTATACCTGAGTGAGGTGCTGCGGGGAAACAACAGGTCAAGCCACCACCTGTATGCACTGCTTGTGAGCATCCTGAGAACATCTGCCTGGCCACAGCTGGCCTGGGTAGATCTTCCTTGTAAGCCAAACAGTAATCTGGCAGGATGTACAAGTGATTTCCTGTTCTCCTCCTGGCACCTGAGTTCAAAGTCTAGACACTGCTAAGCATTAGATTAAATTGGCCCCTGTCTCCAGAAATATGATAATAAGCAAGCAAGGAAGAGACAACCCTGGATAACTTCTTGTACAACTTTCTGTGTGATTCTGGAGATGTCACATCCATTTACCTACCTGCCATGGCCTTCCTTGTGTTAGTTGCATCTAAAATATCTGCAATATGTTAGTGACTTACTTGCATCCACTGAAACTTCATTAGTATTGCTCCAGTGAGTCGCTGTTGTATCTTCAGCTACCTTCAGACAAGGGCATTGATCCCTGCATAAGCATCCCCTGTGAAAAGCAGGAACTTTATTTTGGATTCATCCCAAAAAATAGACTAAAGTCCTGCTGCCACTTAGAATAGACAATATTGGGCTATGTGAGCAGATGGCCTCACACAGTAGAAGGCCACATCCTGTGTTCAAACGTAGCGAAAGAGCAAGAGTTCTTGAAACAAACTAGTCCTTTTAAATATCTCTGTGGGTTCCTGAGCAGCTGAAAGGCAGTTCCACAGAGATCTGCACATTCCCCTTGACTCTGGAGGATGTGGCTGTGTTGCGTTTTTAAATGGTTTCTGAGCCAAGAATGCCTCTTCCCAACAAAGCTCTGACGCCTCTCCCACAACCGTGTCTTACAGATGACTAAAAATGGCACAGTGGAATCAGAGGAAGCAAACACTTTGACGCTCGATGACATTTCTGACGATGATCTAGATCTTGACAACACAGAAGTAGACGAGTACTTCTTTCTACAACCTCTGCCAACCAAGAAGCGAAGGGCGCTGCTGCGGGCCTCTGGCGTCAAGAAGATCGATGTGGAGGAGAAGCACGAGCTGCGAGCCATCCGCCTTTCGAGAGAGGACTGCGGCTGCGACTGCCGAGTCTTCTGTGACCCCGAAACCTGCACTTGCAGCCTTGCAGGCATAAAATGCCAGGTGAGAGCTGGGCTGAGATACTTGACTGGTGGGGGTGGGAGCGGAGAAGAGGGGCACCGAAGCATCATTCCAGAGATTGGGTTGAAAAGCAGGGCAAAGAGCTGTCCTTACATGTGACCCGGCCTCCCCAAACAATCAGAAAGTGGAGGAGTGACGTCTTAATAGCAGCTTTCCTCAGCCAAGTGCCTTCCAGATGTTCCGCACTTCAGCTCCCATCAGCCCCAACCAGTGTGGCCAGAGGTCAGGTATGGTGGGAGTTGTAGTACAGAATATCTAGAGGGGAAGGTTGGTCTATAATATTGGTTTCCTGCTAGTGAGGGAGCACCCTGGAAATGGAGGACATCTTATTAATATCCATCCACTTGAAAATATGTAGGCAGAGGATGTTGGAAGCAGACAAATTCCTAAAGTAGGAAGGACAAGGCTTGCTAAGAACCGTAACAAAGTCCTGGAGCCCAGCGCTCCTAGCTGTATATCCCTATTTTAGCAAGTACAGCTAAATGCCCAGTTCTTTCCTTGTGTGTTTGCCTGAATTCAAATGGCCACATGCCATTGTTCCGCTCCTCCCACTTGGTCATTCCACAGGCAGACAGTGATTTCTAGCTATTTTAGACTTTTAATCTCTCGTTGGTCAGCTCATGCCCAATTGACAGCCACTTTACATGGGAGGGTGGGTTGGGGAAGTAAAATGCCAGGTTGTCCACCACTTCAAAAGCCCTGCTAGTTTTCCCTGGCTAGGGTGGGAGAAGGGAGTTGGCTTTACTGGAATTTTGGGAGCTTTTCTACACAAGGCATTTATTTTTGTGCCTGCTGGTGATTTAGTTTATGGCATCCCTCAGGGCCTCACTCATGCTTCCTAGACATTTGGGGACTGATTGGGGAAAATCTGGTATTTCGGGAAATGGTGAAATGAAATGTTAGTATAATCGTGTCATTCTGTGATATCACAGCACCACCAAGAGGCCATATAGCAGAGCATACGGAAAGTCAGAGAAGGGAAAAGCCTGGGAAAAGAGTATGTAGAGGATGCGGCCTCCATCCTGTAAGAATCTGGAAGCAGAAGAAATGGCTAAGTTGTGGGTTAAAAACCTCCTCTAGAAAAGCTACTACTCCAGTGGATCATTCTTTTTTTAACCCCCACCCTTGCAAGCAGTGAGAGGCTGTTCTGGAAACCACTTTAGTAACTGGAGGGATGTCAGATCTAGTGGGTTCAGAGTTGCCCCCATCCCACCCTCAGAACGCCCTGGTTTGGGGGCTACTGCTGGTGGTAGCTCTCTGTCTGCAGAGCTTTCCATGGGTGCAACAAGGGCCTCCCCAGCAGCCATGCCCCCACCACGGTACTGCTCTGCCGCCTATCATATTTGAACCCCGCCTGCTGACAGACCTCGCTTTGGAAACAGCGATCACATTCATAACAGTGCAATATCACTATCTGAATTTTTAAAAATAATGTTCCTCTCCAAATTTCTACGGCGTTTTAGATCTCAGAGATGGGTGTTCAGTCAACGATATCCCTGCATTCCTCACAGGCCAATGAGCTTTGTGGCGTCCTATGCATCTGGCGGCTTTATGCTGTGAAAGCCTGGGAAAACAGCCGTAATTTTCCCTTTAAAACTTCACTGCCTCTCAAGCAAGCAGTCAGCATTTACATCTGCATTGTTGTCTGTGCCTTTGACAGAGCTATTGATTTTAAGGATTTTCCTATTTTGGCTTAGTTTCGGCCAGACATTGGAGCAGTTTTTATTTCATCTATTTTATACAATGCCCTACAGCCATGCTTCCAAGTTGCCAACTGAAGGCCCTTGTTTTATGGCCAAGTTCTAGTTTGTGCAGGGCCTGGCGTATGATTGTCTTCTCCACACCCAGGGCACGCCCTGTTAATCCATGGTCTCTTTTCTAAAGGTGGATCGAATGTCTTTCCCATGTGGTTGCACTAAAGAAGGATGTAGCAATACAGCAGGCAGGATTGAATTCAACCCCATCCGTGTCCGGACTCACTTTTTGCACACCATCATGAAACTTGAACTGGAGAAAAACAGGGAGCAGCAAGTCCCGGCACTGAATGGCTGCCATGGGGAGATCAGCGCTCACAGCAGTTCAATGGGGCCCGCCGCCCACCCACGAGAGTATTCCGTTCCAGACACCTTTGAAATGGAAGCAGAACCTCGGGCGACAGTGATGCATCTGCAGTCAGCTGACGACTTGGACTGCCCAGGGGAGGAGGAGGAGGAAGAGGAGGAGGAGGAAGATGCTAGCAGCTTCTGCAGTGGAGTTACTGATTCCAGCACACAGAGTTTAGCGCCCAGTGAAACAGATGAAGATGAGGAGGAGGAGGAGGAAGATGAGGAGGAGGAGGAGGAAGAGGAGGAGGAAGAAAAAGTTGATGAATTTGTGGAAGGATTGGGTGCTCATACCGACATGGTACAAGCACTTCCTTCCGTCCTTTGCTATTCCGATAGCACCACCATGCATGAAAACCACTCCAAGGCCTCCTCCTACTTCGCCAACTCTTCATCGCTGTATTACCAAATAGAGAACCATGGCCCGGGCACGCCTAATCAGATGCGCGAGACTTATTCTGAAAGGGATACTGTTAAGAATGGTAACCTTTCCCTGGTGCCTTATAATCCCACCTCGGAACAGTTTATTGACTACACAAGGCAATCGGAGGAAAGTTACGGCAGCTCACTTTATCCTTCTTTGAATCCGTCTGTCATAGTGTGCTGTTCATCTTCAGAAAACGATAACGCCGGCCCATGTAGCGGTTTATACGCGGAACACCGGCCACGGCACTCCCAAGTGGAGTTTCCCTCGTACTTGAAAGGCCCTGCTCAAGATGGATTTGTTTCCGCTCTGAATGGTGGCGCTCACCTGCAGGACCATCCTGCCGAGAAGTCACTCAGCCTCTCGGAAAAGAGCAGACTGCATGACGAGTGTATCAAATCACCTGTCATGGAAACGGTACCTGTTTAAATTATTTTAGGACTGACTCCCTATGTTTAAATGCACTCTATTTGAAGTGGATTCCCTGGAACCATTTTCCCCCCCTTAACAATGTAGGTGAGGGGGATGGACTGTGGTTAATGTCTCGATTTTCGTTTTCCCTTTCAAGCTATACTGGTTGTAGCCATTGCACAAACACAGTTCGTGTACAAAGTAAAATTTAAAGGAAAAAAAATCAAATGGTCTTTTGATAGAAAATACCTAGATTTAAAAAAACAAAAGCAAAACTTTAAAAAAAAGACAGCAGCCTACCTGTCAAACTATGTGAAGCTGGACTCTCCTACACCAAGCTTCTCATTTTATTGTCGGGCCTGTGCAAGATAATGAACCGATTATACTTCATGTTTAGAGTACTAAATTTTCACACCTATTTGACGATATGGTGACTTTTTAAATGTAGATGTGATGACAGAAAACCTGAATTGTTTGGTTTTAGTGTATATTTTATTTATTATAGCTTAGTAGTCCTGTCTTGATAAAAATGAACAGCATGTTCATTGGAGCCGACCTTCTGAGCAGAACAGCACAGCCACTGCAACTTTCTTCAGGCAAGCTCTGTGTACACCTTTTGTGAGGCTGTCTAAGCTGCCATGAACTCACCCGCCCTTTGGCCTTCCCAAGGGTCTGTTCAGATTTACAGCTGTGAACCTAGGGACAGCCCAGGAATGACTGTCAGCTGGGCCAGCTTCTCTCATTTCAGTGGCATGTCTGTGGAGCTCTTGTCGGAGTTCCTGCTTAATCTTCCAAGAAAGGAGTAAAGGGCATGCAGGAGCTCCACCTTCTATACGTACATTTTTGAGAAAGATGAAACGTAGGACAATCCTGTTTTCAAATAATGACACCCACATAATCAGGAAGCTGGGCAGAGTCCAACAAAATTTAGTTGCTTCTAGTTCATGTGTTATGGAGGGCGTATCATTCCATTTCCTCTTCAGAGGGAATGCCCAATACTAAAAATGACCACTATCCAACCATCTTTCATATCATTCTCCTACTGTCTGCCACACACACTGGTCAAGCAGGGAACTTGCTTACCACCAGCCCCTTGGTCCCAGTAGCTCCTTCCCATCTTAAGAGACTCTTTATTCTGTTAATGGAAGAACTGGCTTGGGCCCTATGAGTAATATATGGTGGTGCAGTTACTGGCCCGGCACTCTTAATTCAGGGGTGGGCAGTTTTAGGAAGTCAGGGCAATTTTTGCCTCCTTGTCCCCTCACGGACTGCACTCACAGAGCTGCCGCCGTGCAGGATTCTGTGCTGGTGCGGGGCGGGTTTTCACAACAGAACCCCATGGCGGCCACATTCAGTTTGAAAATAAGCTGTACGTGGCCCGTGCAGCTGACTGACGCCCAAAATCTTTGGAAAACCAGTAGTGTTTTTATCACCATTTATTTTAGCTGAACGGGAACAGCAAGGGGCTACAGGGCATCCTCTGGGGTTTTGGGGGCCACTTGCAGACTGCATGTTGCCCACCCTGCATTAATTGCCACCCCATAGTGGCCCTCTGGTTCTTCACTAGTTCCTGCATATCGTCTCCCTGTTACCTTGAGTGCTGGTATGATATGAGAAGCAGCCACATGGAAATAGAAACCATATTACTCGGGTAATGGAAAGGCAGACCAATGCCAGTGAAATAAGTGAAGCTCCGCTTACTTGCAAGCCTCACCCCATTGCTTCCAGCGGGACGTAGCTGCAACTACCCTTTGGTGGACTGTGTCCTCTGTGCTCCCTTTTGAGCGCAAAGTTGTAGTGTGGGCATATGCATCTCTTTGTTGCCCTGCAAGCATAAAGCTAACTAATGCACTTTAGTGCCTCCATTTCCTTGTGGAGGCTATGAAAAGTCTTGGAGTCATGCCAGACTGTGGGGTATCGTCGTCGTCATCACCACCATCACCACCATCATCATCATCTTTCAAATGTACCGTGTATCTTGCAAAAGTTACCAGAAGAGATTCTGCCGACTTCTCCTAGCCATGTCCTGAATGCTTAAACAAGGCACTAGTGAGGGGCAGCACCGTTCTGTTGGTTGAGAACATGGCCTGCGCTGAGCACTTGTAAACGGATCCTAGACAGGGGGCTGTGTCCATCTGGCTGTTCATATTGGTGCAGGTGAAGCATCCACTCTCGGTGATATATAAATGTTAAAGCTTTGACTGAATGTTGACTGAATCAACAAGATGCTCTGTATGGCAACCACTCTTCACTGCTACTGACCAGCTGGTGCAGCACTGTGGGGTGCTCCTGCAGGGGCAGGCATCATCCGTTGACTTCTGTGGAGGGAGAGGCTCTGTGCCTGCAGAGGAGTGCTGGCCAGTTTCTCTTCCTGCAATAAAGTGAAGGAGGTTCCTTCCAGGCGGGGTCTAGCTCTGTGTGCCAACCAGTAAGCAATGTCCAGATCAGGTAGATCCAAATGGACTACATCAGTACGTGATCTTCCATTATGTCCCAAGGACACCGCCTCTGAGTGCAGCCCAAAGTACAAAAGTCTGACCTCTGGCTTTCTGCTCAACAGCTGAGTCAGAGTTTCACCTCATTCTGGTGCTGTTGTCCATTTAAAAAGAAAACTTTGGAATCTTTACTTTAGTAGAATTGTGAATTACGAGGTCATCCATTTTTTAAAATGTTTGTACACAACGTTTTAAATTTAAATGGTGATCTAAGGTACAGTTTATCCCTTCTGTTGTTTGGATAATTGCACCAATTTAAATAAATGCCTAATTTAGAAAAAGACTTGCTATTGAGGAAGCACCTTTGTTTGCATGACAGAGTGATAAAAATAATTAACTAAATTAATCTTTTAATAACAATATTTAAATTATAGCCCTATCAGAAAGTTGATCAAGCTTGTACATATCGTAGACAAATGCATTTTCACTTCACTTAAACCAAGTATGGTCTTAAACCAAGATGTTTCCACAGTTCAGCAAGTGAGAGCACACTTTTCTGGCTGCTCCTGGGAAGGTTGACCTGTCCCTTCTGTCAACCATTTCGTGGTCCAAGAAGGCAAATGCCTTGAAAATGCATGAAGCCTTAAGCTTCCTTAATAGTTTTGTTCCTGATTTTAACTCCCCTGCATTTTCCACCAGCCTCACAGCAAGGCCAAGAGATGCCTGGATGTCAGAAACAAGTCAAGCTTGCATCCTATCTGTAATCCTCTTGTATTTGACAGCTCTGTGGATTTCTTTGAATCTTATTTTCCTGTCTCCCTTTGGCCACCTATAGCACAACACATGGGAGAGAAAAAAGAATTAAACTCCCATGTTTCAGTTAATTAAATGCTGTACTTCTTGCATTATTAGCCTTTGGTTTTATATATGTGAAACTTACCTCTGTGTGCCAAAAGAATTCTTGTGACTAAATGACGAATAACAGTGAATGTGTTTTGTGCAAGTTTTGCATGTTATATTTTAATTTTCACAATGACTCTCTTGCACACATAATGAAGATATCCTAAATTTACATGCATAATAAGATAGTTGATGCCAATTAGGTTTGGCTGCTAGTCAGCAAGTTAGAATACAACTTTACTACTGGAAAAGCACATTCTTGGTGCCCATTCCTGTCTAAAAACAAATCATTTAACACATTATAGTCATCTGGCTGGAAGAAAAATAGTGGAAGGCACTGTCCCATACAATTAAATTGTGCCTGCATATATGACTGTGTCAAATCCAACACTGTGTGAGCAGACATCTGTCTGTGCAGTGAGACTTCCCACTGGTTTTCTCCCGTGTCTCAAAAACTCCTTCAACTATATGGGACAGTTTAGGAAGAGGACTGGAGACTCGAGATTGCACAGGGGAGGGGAAGTCTGTTCTGCTGGCAGATGGCCAGTGCTGAATAGAATCATTTGATCCTGCTCCAGGGGAAAAATGGTAGATTGGAATGTTCTATTCTGAATTCTTCCATTACGGAATCTCCCTATGATTTTGTGTTACTATAATCCAGTGGTTCTTGGTGTTATGAGAGGTTTTCTTTGGCATTAGAGGACATGTGAAGAAAGAAACCTGTGAATGACTGAATCATACCATGCTGGTGCAGCAGGATGCCCAGATTAGTTGGAGGACTCTCTAGCTAAAATAGAGAAGTTGGGTCAGTACTGCAGTCTTAATGTAATGAGAGTGAGTCACACTCTTTTCCAGGTGAATACTAACTGTTTTGTTATTCACTTGAATAGAAAAGAGTCTGGAAAAATATTGTTTAGCTTGCCCTAGTGAAAGTTTTGCAGTGGACAGGAGCTATCTGGCATTGATTATGTCGTACTTCATAAACCCTTAAGCACGAGGATTTGCACTGTGGTGACTTTTCATTTTTTTTTTACATGGCTTTTTAGATAACCCTGTAAACTCACTGTTGTAGTAGATTGCGAACAGGCAATTGCTACTGTCGGAGTCATGATCCAGTAAAGTGGGCTGGGCAGAAGGTTGATCTCCAGATGTTTGGGACTTTCCCATTGCTCCCACCTGTGTAATGGTCAGGAATATTGGAGTTTTAAGTTAAAAAAAAACATGGAGAGCTACATTTTGCCCACGGGGCCCTTTTCATATCAGAGCCCATTCACGGATGAAGTGTGAGAAAGAGCTGGTTCGGATTTTTCCGTACATTGCATCCTTCTGTCAGTGGGGTCCAGTGTGAAAGCGCTCTGCATATGGATTACTCTCCTAGATGAGAATGACTGAATTTTTCTTAAACCAGGGAATACTGTAAATCTTTGGGAAAAAAATCCAATCCAAATAATAATTACTTTTCCTTTGTTTAAACATTTCCTTTAGTCTACCTGTCAGTTTGCACAGGAAATAGGATCATGTTTAAAGCAGGCCCTGAAGGAGAATATTGGGAGTGGGGGGAACAACATTTTACAGTCAGACTGAATGCAATTTATCTTGCTTGACAGTGATTGGGAAGTGTGGGTTGGAACTGGGAGGCACAAATTGCACAGCATTGCTGAGTACTTTCTGTTCAGACTTCTTGCAGAAGCATGTACCTGTCAAAGAAAATAGTGGCACTCTTGAAGATAAACGCTGGTATTATCCTTACTGTCTAGAACAGGGGTATGTTGGGGAGTGCACTTCGCCCTGGTGAGGTAGCCGTCTTGTTTGCAAGCAGAATCATGTTTTTGGGCGATTCTGGGCTGCATTTCTGCTTGCAATCAAGACATGCTCCTTGCTTCCTTGCAGAGCTGCCATGTTTTTGCTACTTCCACAGCAAATTCATTGGGGACTGGAGGTGGGGGGAGACACGAAAACAGCAATGGGGCACATGGCGCCACATGTTTTGACCACCGTGTTAGAGAATGCAGGATTATGCAGGAGAGGAAAAATGTGTATATTAGCAAGCAGAATGGTTTTCTATGGCTGTCTGGCTAGTGCAAATACTGTCATTTCTGCAGCAGGACTATCTCCATATATCAATATTGATGTCTGTTGACATATTCCTACTGTAGTGGGGGGGGGGAGAGGGAGAGAGAAA
Organism: Varanus komodoensis; assembly: GCF_004798865.1. Lineage (NCBI taxonomy): Eukaryota > Metazoa > Chordata > Lepidosauria > Squamata > Varanidae > Varanus > Varanus komodoensis. Next base: position 30,690,574 of record NW_025336598.1, on the reverse strand, counting down.
GAAAGAGAGAGATCTATCTTACAGTGAGCGTTCAGCATCCTAGCACCAGTGCCTAAGGCAACCGTGTACTTCCATGCAAGTATTACATACCTGGAATCAGCATTATCAAGTGCTTTTAACATTTCTACTTCACCCCACCCTACTAGTTGTGCAAAATCAGCATAGGCGCTCATCTCATGCTTTGTAAGCTATTTTTATGGCTCGTTGGGCCAAATGGTGACAGAATGGGTAGAGTGCATGAGCCATGACTGAAAAGAAAGGAAAAGATAAGTGAAGTGGAAGCGATCTGGTTGGGAACATCCCCTTTGAAAGAAGCATGCCTCAGCTAGTGCAATGCAGCTACTTTAATTGGCTTGATTCACATCATGACAGCCCACCCTGGCTTAATTTACCCACAGGAGCTGCTGCCGTTGCTTGAGGGTGGGGCAGCTAGCCAGGGGTTCTTCGTAGCCCCTGGTGTCTGCGCCTGCATGACACAATGACCCACAGTAAGGCAACTGCCTGCAGAGAAAGTGCACAACTGGCACCCATGGGCAGTGGGCACAACGGAGCAGCCTCTATGGATGACTTAGATGCTGTTATGTTGTACAAAGTAGGTCACTGAGTCTTTGCAGTTTAAGAAAAAAAGGATTGGAATGGCAGGCCAGCTGATTTAATTCTGGAGGTTGTGTTTTATTTGCGGTAATACCACTTCCCTCCCAACCCCTCCCAACCGAACTCTTTAACTATATAGGGTTAATGGGGCATTCTTTTTATCTGTAGAGGAAAATTTCTAGGCAACCTGAAAAACATTTGCTCAGTGCCTAAAGTTATAAAGGAGTTTAAAGCTTTTACTCTTTCATACCTGTTGGTTCATTAAGACTGCCAGAGTACTTTCGTCCATGCTAAGTAATCTTAGTTGGATTTTCATTCAGTGAAATTTTTTCATTACAGATGTCTCCAGATAAATGAATCTGAAATAGACTTTGTAAAAACACATGTAAACTATTGTATGGACTTTTTTTTTTACTAGAAATTTAACAGTACGTAAAGGTACAACACCAATTTATCCCCAAGAACCTGATCTTCAGTATCATGAAACTAACCTGTTCCTACTCCCTTTCATTTAATTGTTTTGCTGCTGTAACAGCTTGGCAAAAAGCATTAACGAACCCACAGAGGCAACACAGCTGTTGGTTAGAATGATGTAGGTTATACTGGCTTGTACATTGGACACTAACAAACTCAATCAACAGTTGTCACAAAAGGCACATTTCCGAAAAGAAATCTCTCTGAACAGATAAGCGCTGTGTGTGATGTACATCATTTGCCTTACACCCTTCCTTTTGTTTCTCTTTCAATAGCCCATGATGTATGGAAAGAAATTGATAAAGCTCATCTGTAACTCTGTGATCTGGAACATTCTCAATAAATGAAATAAATAGTGCATACAACCATGGGTCCAATAGTTTTTTTTTTCCCACTGAGCTGTCCTTCGAGAATGAGAATGGCTCAAAATGTTATTTTAAGACAGAGGTGCAGATTCTGTTTAATTACAGCAACTGGAAAATTAGAAATAATGGCCACACTACCTTCTAAGCAGATATGTATGCTCATTCTGTTATAGGGCCATTATTTGATCAAAACTAATGCATCCATGACGCACTCCTTCCCCCTGCAGCCTTTTACGGAGTGACAATATGCAACATAGCTTCCATTCAGTGGTGATGGATCCCTATTCCAAGCAGGATGATCACAGGCATCAGCCCTAGGCGATCTGTTTGGGGAGTCGGCACATTTGGCCATTTGAGAACATATCCAGGGTACCCCCACAGAACGGCCGCTGTGCCAAGTGTGGCAAGGGACAAGTGAGCTGCCCCACAGACTGAGGACAAGGCAGAGGTGGGCGCTGAGCTCCAACAGATTAAACAATTTATGGGAGCCCAGGCTCAGTACCCACAGAAAACTTTCACAGCACTTCTGCCTGCCAGTAAGCAAATGTATTGTTGCTGTGTTAGTAAGAGGGAGGGGGCACCCGGGGGGAGCCCTGGAAGGTGCCTTTGGGCTACTTGGTGCCTACCCCTGCCTTCCATGGTGCAAATTCTGGCGGTCACTTCAGATTTCTGTTGCTAGAGCATTTCCTGTTGCACTCCCATGGGACATTCATGGCAAAGGACTAGAAATTAAAGAACCGCAAAGGATACATGCCGTCTTATTATACCCTCCATGTGCTGACACAATTTGCTTTTAAGTTGCAACCTCACAGATACCAAAAGGGTAACGTAGGCAACAAAATTTTAACCTGGACCTTATGCTGTAACCTTTATTTTAACTGTATCTTTCTGTATTTATATTTTCAATATTTATGATGAATGATATGTAATTTGATGTATTTATTGTGGCTTATTTCTGCAATGTATATATTACAAAATAAGCATTTATAAGTCTTTAAAATTAGGTTATTTTTTTTCTTAGTGGCACTCGTATTATGCTGTATTTTTACTATATATTGTACAATATATATTTATTGTCCATTTGTTTGCAACAAAATAAATCAAGTTTCTACGTTACATCAACCTCTGTCTCTTTTGTACTCTGTGCACACATCCTAAACCTTCTTAAGTTACAATATTAATGAGGTATCTCTTTCTTAACAGAGCTACTGCTTTGAGTGAATACAGCTGATCCTAAGCACTCCTATGTAGGAATACTAAGAGTGCCTTGCTACATCAAATCCCAATCCTCCTTATCCAAATCCTTTGTGAAAGTCCCAGGAATCAAAAGGCTTTACATGGCACAGCAGAATTTGGTAACAATCATTTGCTTACCCTTGTTTATTTATTTAAAGTTTTTATAGACCATTCTATAGCAAACACTCTCAGTATGGTTTACAGCATAAAAGTGAATGACATATCCAGAGGAATCTTAACAATTCAAAAATAATAAAAATTAGCAGGAAAAAATAATAATACACAAGACACTAATCTGCAACAACTAATCATTATCTGAATAAAAACCAATATAAAATCATAACCATTTATTCAACAATTAAAATAATGGGAAAACAAAAAGGGGTTGACCTGGCACCACAAAGTATACAATGTTGGTGTCAAGCACACCTTCCTAGAGAGTTGGTTCCGAAGAAGGTACCACAACTAAGAAGGCCCTTCCTCTCATAGCCATCTTCCTTACTTCTTTTAGCAGTGACTCACAGAGATGTAAATGATCTTAGGGTTTGGGTAGGTGTCTATGGGAGGAGACGTTCCTTTAGATATCCAGGCCTTAAGGTATTTAGGGTTTTATACTTCAATTTGAGCTCGTTGAAGTGGGCCTGAACTTCAACTGGTAACCAGTGCAGTTGGTAAATTATAAAGTTATATCCAATATATGGGTCCACTGGAGAATCACTGTGTTGTGGACCCAAGCTTCATCGCCACCTTGGTTACTCTCATCTTCAGCCTGACAATTCTGTTTTCTTATTTCATAAGCCATCCAACATAATAGAATGCTTAATGTGACTTTGATCCCTGTAAAATTTCTTCCTTTGAGTTTGATGGGATTCCCAGACTGGTAGACAGCCATTCAACCCCATGCTGAAAACAAACACAACTGTACTGTTTACTAGCAAACTGAACCATACATGAATGGGAGCAAACTCATCCCAGGGCTTTCCACTTAACCACCATCACTTTTGGTGCTGGCTGAAATTGTCACCTAATCCCACATATAAAGTCTGTGTGGGTTCCCAAAGAAAGGCCAGGCAAAACAATATCTATTACAATATCTATTTTTGTGTTGTAAGACACAAAAATAGATATTATTAGTAAATAAAACTTCTATTTTCTCTACCAGCTCATGGAGGGACTTTCCTGACCTTGGGACGTAACAGAGAAAAGTGACTTTTAAAGGGGGGTTCCAAGAGACTTTTGGTATTAGAATCTACATCCAGATGTTGCATGCTTAGTAAATATTTGGAAAGAAATCCACATTACTGCTTTTTGTCCAGAGTAGAGAAGTCACCTAAGTTACAATCTTTGGCATACTTGGGTAGAAAAAGGCCTACAACACCTAGCTATGGGATTGCACCGCAAGTCTCCCAGGAGTCTTCCCTTCCAGAATCTGGCAGGGCCCTTTGGACCCACACAGAAAACTGGCTTAGTGCTTCCTCCGCTGAGAGGTCTGCAATAGTAGAGGTGGCTAGTTTTGAGCCTCATCCCTTCTAAGACTTGGTGCCCCTTGTTGATACAGTGCCAATTTCATGTGTTCTTGAGCAAGTCCCCACTTCATCTATTTAGTCTTCTTCTGAAGCCTAGTGAGAGTTTGTGCACTTTCCTGCCACGGTGATCAAGTTCAAGTAACTGCTGTGGGCACTGCTCTCTTTCCCTGCCATGTTGGTAGAAGGACATGGGTGGCTTTTAAACCATTTCAACAAAATAAAATTTAAAAATTGCTTTTGTTGGCTGCTCCATGCAAAATTCCCTCCAGATCCCAGCTGGCCCAGGGAGCAGAGAGGGGAGCCAGTGTGCTGTGAGAGTTGTTGCTGTGATGGGTAATCTGATCTGGTGGTGGGGAGAGGCACCTGCGGCAACAAACTTCCACCTCAAACCCTGTGGAGCATGGAGTGTCTTGCTATGTTGGGTTGGGGCAGAGGAGAGGGGAAAGAAGGGGAAAAGGACTAGACTGCAGGAATGAAAAGCAACAGGAGCTAGGCTCTTAGGAGCACCAGGTCAGCCTGGACATTTGACCCGCAAGGCAGAGTCAGGCTGGGGGAGCAGAACCACTTCTTCCCATGAAGAAGCAACAAGTCTCCCCACCCCATACTTCCAAGGTTAAGGGATTATTTATGTGAGCCTTTGGGGAAAAGTGTACTACATCTGGCCATGCAGGCAGCTGTACTTTTCCACATCATTTCCACCCCCTTCTCCATTCCACTTCTCAAAACATCTATTTGCCTCTTCACCTAATTATCCAACCACAGAATCAGTAGCAGCTAGAGCCTGTACTTCAAAGGTTGTTGTTGTTGGCAAACAGTATCTTCTAGGTCTGCAAGGAACTCTTACTGATAGAAATCTCAGCAAGATCCAAGAAGTTCTTTTATCAAAGGAAATAAGGCACCCTGCCCCAGTTCCCCCAGAGCCATATCAACTCACACAGTTCTCTGGTTGAGGAACAGAAAAGGGGACTGAATTTTTACCCCTGCATACTCTGTTTGAGGAGGGAGGAACCACTCAGGTTGCTCGCCTTTAGTGTTCCTTCTTTGTACCTACTCTTTGCATCTCTTGCTTTAATGGTATGACTTCAAGGGAACCCAGATACAGAAGCACTATAGAAGAAAGAAACGCTGGATGCTTTTATTCTGAGAGCAAATAACATGGATTGGTCACTGATTCTAGGCACCACAGTACCCTCAGTGTTCCAAAATAAATTGCCTTCTGGGTACATCCTTAGTGACTTTATATGCACTCTTTTACCTAGTAATATGTGTTAACCAAGAATTATGATCGCATGGGAAAAATTATATTCTAGCACCTCTGTGTTCCATTAGAAATGCCATCAATCTAATCATCTAAGTTTTGTTATATATGGCTATAGATAGATTGGGAAGCCATTTTCAAACACTGGTCGAAATAATTTTGTAACCACATTTTCTGATGGTTAATTTAGAATGTGTGAGCAGCAGTACAGTTAAAACTGCTGCTTTCTCAAATCCAATAAACTACAGAGCTATATAATTGTTATTTTTCAACAATCTGCATTTGAAAACAGAAAAGACTAAAACAATAAAATAGATTTGGGTTGATAAATTGTGAATAAAATGCCCCAGCTTATTATCTCTCTTTGGCTCTCTGAATGATATTGCATGCAATGCTGGTCTTAACCTGACAGGTAGTTTGATCATGAATTACAGTTAAGATGGAACAGCATTTCATGGGCATTCATCACATCCTTTAAAATCATCACCCATTTTTGCGACTGTCAAGACTGGGAGAGATAAACCCTGATATGATGATACACCCTGATACAGCTGGAAGACCCCCCCCCCCCGCCCCTTTGTATAAGCTTTTCCCAAAGAAGAATTGAAATAGGTTATCGCCACAGGATAAACATAGTCTGAACAATCTGTGCTAGCCTCCTCCATCTTGGTACCCTCCAGATGTTTTCCACGATCAGCTCCAAACTGACAAAATGGCTAGAGATTATGGCAGTTGCATCCAAACCATCAGGTGGCAAACTAGAAATACTGAACAGTAAAGACACTTGGATTTACTTTCCAAAACACCAGAGGTCAAAAAATTTAGCAAAACTCTTTAGCATATTTCAACACCACAAAGGCTAGTCTTCACACCTAGGGCAAATTTTAAGGAGAAATTCCAGAAAAAATACTTTTTGAAAACAAGGAGGCCAAGTGTCCTTATCTATGGAGGAATTTAGGAAAAGGAAATAGGGAAAGCTTGCAAATGAAAGCAAATAAAGTGCATCTAATTCAGACTCATATGCTTTCTGTGCCTGAGGAGCAGCTTGGGTTTGGATGGGTCCAGGAAGATGAATACAGAGGTGTTGCTTCACCTGTGTATGGAAATACGGCATCAATTTGAAAAGCCACTTTTCAATCTAGGTAGAGTGTTATGTGGATTAATTGCAAAAGAACCCAATTTCTACTGTAAGTAGACCTGGTAGCCAATCAGAAATTCTGTTCTGTTTTTTTGTTTTTGGACTTTCATTACAGAAAATCTAGCCAGTTTAGACAAGTTAGCCTATCATAAAAAAGAGACTGAATGTTTGCTATTAAATGTTTCACTGTCAGGGTGCTAAATCACAGATTTTGGGATTGTTCATACAAAACAAAAGTCCAGTGCAGCTGCCATTTTGCATCTGTAGTTCCCAGAAAGGTCTACTTAGGGTTCTATGAGAGTTGTTTAACCCTCACACAGCCCACCTTCACTGGGCTCACATGGTACAAGCCTTAAGTGGCGGTGACATAGCCAGGCTGGTGCCTGCAGGTGTTGCAGCTTGTCATGGGTTAAGCTGTGGTATGTCATCTGAACCCAGTTACTGTCAGTCTGTTTAGCATATAGGCATCTGTCCTGTCACAACAGGATTCCCACCAATGAGCCTGTGGTTTGCTATGGCGCTGGCCAAAGATGGCTGACCAGTGAGCAATTAACCACAGTTAATGTTGCTTCAGGTTTTCATTCTTTCTGCTATCCAGTACCCTAATTCTATTCCATTTTCAACAGATAGCCTACCCCTCACAGGATGTGCAGCACAAATATAACACTTGTATTTGACTGCAGAACTTCCAAACATTTTTTAAAGGTAGGTCACAGAGCTGTGATACTGCAATTGCCAAAAGCATGGTCATTAAGAATAAGTTTCTACTGCAATGTCAGAGGAAGCTGCAATAAATAGAAGTCACTTTCAATTTCTATGACTGACATCTTCCAAGTTGTGTGGATTCTGTAGACTTGCACACCATTTTTTAACTTTTTGGAACTAGACACAAATTTAGTTCTATGAAAAAAGAAAGCTAGTGGGAAAATGCTATTTAAAAAAAAATAAAGCACAATATTTTCTGCATTCTTGATCTTTCTTTAGTTTCCATTGTTTAAATGGTGCTTTTGAGTGCTGAGCTAAGAAAAATATGCAAAATGTTACATCTCAGCAAAAGTAATGTAAATTATGGCAGACTTTGGGAAAATATCAGATTCAACGAGTAGACAATGTAACAAAAGACACTGGCAATATGCAAAACACAGATGGAGTGGCAAAATTTGTACTTTCATCATTTCTACTATTTTCTTTTCTAGTATTTTAAACAACATACAACTTACTTTGTGCATACTCTAACAATAGAACCAAAGAAACAAGTGATTCCAAAGCTGGCTTGCATCAAAATAGTCATTTTTTATTATGTAATTAAACAGAATTAAAGAGGGGAAATATAAAACATACCACATATACCTGAAATACATTCTTAGCAGTATAAAAACAAAACATAAGAACTGTGTCACATTTAGACAAATGCAAGTCCACATCAGGAACATTGGCAGAGGAAAAACTCCATTCTGTGGAGAAGATAAAAATGTCACAATGAAGTATTATGAAGCCATAACTATAGCCTCAGTTTATAGTTTGGGTGAAAATTTTGGGAACTTCAATTGTACAGGGGAAAAAGTAGCAGCTGACATTGTGATTTAAACACCAAAGTAAAACAGAAGGAAAACTACTACATAAATGGAGTACCAGTCAAACATTTTAAATAAGAATGCTACTGTTAAACATCTGCCATATTGCGAAATGTTATACAAGCCACATCTTAACAATAGGATCTTCATTTTTCACATTGAATAATGCAAGGCCTCTAGTAGTTGTCATATCTACTTTTTTGTTTAAAAAACACAGATAAAGATTTAAATGGCCTTCTTACCTTCTGAAACCGCAAGTGTTCTAACAATGCTTTGGCTGGGATCCAGAGAGGTCCACAGATGCTTGCAAAGTGCTTCCAAACATTCAAGGAGATGGTATTGATTGAGCTGGGAGCAGCCTATTCCACCACTATAGTGGAGGCATTGTGACTGGCAAGGGGAACTGGAAAATCCAACAACATTTTTGCACAAGCAAACTTCCACTTTCCTGGGCAGCCCCATGCACTAATTTCACATTTTATGTTCAACAGTGCCTCCCAAATCTGCTCTGGGGGAACTCCCAGTCCTCTAGAATAGATTTCATGAAAATGTAGTAGAGAAGGGGAGCAGGAATGCATTCTGTCAATTGTTTCTATCCCAGTGGTGGACAGATTCCCCCACCCCGCTGTGTATGCACAGAAATCAGTACTGAAGCCTGCTTAGAACACAATCCCCTCTACTGGTGCATCCTACCTGTCTTTTTCAACATGCATGCGTGTCTCTCTGTGTGTGTGTGTGTGTGTGTGTGTGTGGAGTGCTCTTCTCTCTATACTTTGACATTATTCTTATTTTTGTTAACATTCCGATCCCTCACAATAAGCAATAAAGAAAAATGGAATATTAACTCTGAATATTAAGGTATAGGTAAACAGCAAGATATTTTGATCAAATTGCTTGCACGTGGAAATCAAACTGCACACAGGGTATGTTGAATTAAACTAAAAAGTTGTTTTGAAGTTCTGATGAAAACACAATATAATTTTTTTCTTGGTTCTGAATTAAAAGGTGAAAAGCTCAACACTGATAAACATACTAAACAACACAGAAAAAAACCGTATTATTAATCAGTGGTAGTAACAATTTCTCATTCAAGAGAGGTACTAGAACATCATACTTCTAGAAAAACTTGTGTACTTAGGGCACTACCCTATAGGACGTAGCCTCAGTGCTTGAGAGTCCTGAACCTGGAGGCATACAAGCATACTATGTAGGGCAAAGAAGAGTGGCTGAGAATATCTTCAGCTTCTTTCCTCTCTCCCCGCAGTTTTGCTAGACAGGATTTGCCCATCTAGTGAAATAATTTTGGAAATGGAGGAAAGGAAGCTTGGAGAGACTTCAGCATAGCTTGTAGCCTGTCCTCTCTTCCTTGCTCACTGAAATGCCCCTTTTTATCTTTCTCCCTGATGTTCCTTTAGAGAGGCAGCCAGCACGGTTCTTTCTGCACCAGTTATGAGGGGAAGTGAGGTATCCAGCTTCAAAGTCAGAGCCCCATCTCTGACCTCAGAGCTGGGAATGTGAAATACCTGTCTAAGGGTCACTGGATTACTCCTTACAGAAGTATTTCCTTGATATGCTAAAAGCTGAGCAGACTGGATCAGTATCTACAACAGAGGGCCAGTTAAGGAGTCTAAAATGGAATATTCAGAAGGCACGGTACTTTTCAAGTACTATAGAAAAAAATAGTATCTTCTGACCTTCATTTCTCCTAAGTTCTTAGTAAGAATACAAATTCATACATATCCCACCCCCACATGCACACAGACTAAAAAACATAGAAACTACCCCCCAAACATGGGGAATTACAACATCTTAAAGACAAAGGGTTTTATACTGGCAATTTCAATATTTTGTAAACATTTGTAACAGTTGAAAAACCTATTCTTTGGATTTATTGCTAGCTAAAAATAATTTAACAATAATTTCTATTTTAGCTGCTTCTGCATAATTTAAGTTAAATCATTATCATTTTGAAGGAGCTATTTCTGTGCATAAAACATCAGCTTAATTGTGTTGGCCAAAAATCCATTTCTGAAAGAGGTCTAAGGGGTTACATGATACCATGCTTGGATGTTCTCTGTTTCCTGTAAGACACATATTTAATGCTGCATTGTACAGCAACTGGTCCTAGAACAGAGAAAGAGGATTAATTACATTTTACTCTCACTCTTCCTTTGAGGAGATTAGGGTACAAGACCCCATTTGTTCCATCCCACTTTATCCTTTAAGGCTCCCCACCCCACTTTAAAATAACACAGTAAGTAAGTTTAGTTAGAGAACCTCTTGGTTAAGTGGCAGTCTGATCCTCACTCCCAACAATGTTAACTGACATGCTACATCATGCCCATTATATCACACTGGGTCTCTTCCTCTGCCAAATCCTCTGCTCGAGATTTGGTATACTTCTATCTTGCTTGCATGACAAAATGTCATTGGCACTGGCAAAGACAGATAATTATTCACTATATATTTGATAGCACTGGAAGTTACTTAAATATATATCTATCTGGAATAGAGGCCATTGTATTCTAGTATGCATTAACTTTCAGACTGGGATAAAGCTTTCATAATGGGATAAAGCTGTGTAAGACCGCGCCGCGCCGGAGGGGAGCCGCTGCCTGGCCGCGTAAGACCGCGCCGCCATCCACCGCCCACTTGGCTGCTCCGCCACGCCCCAGCACGTGTGGCAGGCGTGCTTCGGACGAGGCGGGGGACGCAGGGCCGGCGGCTACAAAGGGCGTCGGCCAAAGGACAGTTGCCGCCGTTCGGGTGGCCGAGCAGGGGGCGGGGCTGGCCAGGGGCTTGCGCTTGGCGATGGTAGGCCCTCCTGCTGGGCTGTGAGTGAGGGGTGTGTGTGTGTGTGTGTGTGTGTGTGTTTTTAGTAGTATTTTAAATCTTTTTATGGAGTCGTCCCTGGCCATGCTGCCGCTTATGTTTCCTGGGGAGCGCACGGGTGCCGCCATTGAGGTGGTTATGGGCAGGGGACGTAACAGCGTTGGGAGCTTAACGTGTCCGCATAGAAGAAGGAGGGACAGATGGCTGACACCTGTCCCTACTTCTGGTTTTGCTCCCAGCCAGAGGGTGCCAGGGAGTCTCGTCAGTCGCCCCTCCAGCCTGACGGTGCTGTTGCTTAATGCCAGGTCGGTCAATAACAAATCTGCCCTCATCCAGGACCTGATTGTGGATGAGGGGGCCGACCTGGTCTGCATAACGGAGACCTGGGCGGGAGGGGGGGGGATGTTGCCCTCTCCCAAGTGTGCCCGCCCGGGTATCTGGTCCAGCACTGCTCACGGCTGGAGGGGAGGGGAGGGGGGGTCGCTTTGGTATACCGAGCCTCCATCTCCCTCACGGGACTTCCGGTCCCTTCGAGACCAGGGCTGGAGTGTCTCTATTTGGTGTTGGGCGACCGAGACAGACTGGGGATTCTGTTGGTGTACCGCGCACCCTTCTGCCCAACAGTCTCCCTGCCTGAGCTGACGGAGACTGTCTCGGACCTGGTGTTGAGGACCCCCAGGATGTTGGTCCTGGGGGACTTCAATCTCCATGCCGAGGCTAGTCTGACCGGGGCGGCTCAGGACTTCATGGCCTCCATGACGGCCATGGGGCTGTCTCAACATGTCACCGGCCCCACCCATGAACGGGGACACACTCTGGACCTGGTTTTCTCGACGAGGCAGGAAGAGGGTGGTCTGAGGGTGAGTAATTTATGCTTGACTCCCCTGTCATGGTCAGATCACTTCCTGGTGAGGTTTATGCTCGAGAGCGACTTCTCCCTCTGTAAGGGTGCGGACCCGATTATGTGGGTCCGCCCCCGGAGCCGGATGGATCCAGAAGGATTCCTGAAGGCCCTGGGGGAGTTTCCGGCTGACAAGACGGGTGCTCCTGTCGAGGCTCTGGTCGAACTGTGGAATGGGGAGATGACCAGGGCTGTAGACACGATCGCTCCTAAGCGTCCTCTCCCACCGGGCAGAGCCCGCTCTTCCCCTTGGTATACTCCTGAATTGAGGGCGATGAAGCAGGTTGGGAGACGACTAGAGCGTAGGTGGAGGAAATCACGAGATGAATCTGACCGAACACACTTAAGAGCCCACTATCGGGCCTATGCTGTGGCGGTGAGGGCGGCAAAAAAGAGATTCTTTTCCGCTTCCATTGCCTCCTCACAATGCCGTCCGGCGGAGCTCTTTCGAGTGGTGCAAGGCCTGGTCCGTCCAGGTCCAAAGGAAGACCTGATTCCACCCTCAAAGACCCGCTGTGACGACTTTGCCAGGCATTTCAGGGAGAAAATCGCTCAGATTCGTCACGAGCTGGACACCACTATTGATTCAGAGGTTTCAAAGGAGACACCAATGCTGCCGTCTGGTCCAGATTTATTGGATGAATTTCAGTTATTGCGGCCCGATGATGTGGACAAGGTGCTTGGGCGAGTACGTCCAACCACTTGCCTTTTGGACCCTTGCCCGTCTTGGTTAATAAATGATTCCAAGCACGGGATTGGAACCTGGATCTTGGAAGTGGTTAACGCTTCTCTGAGGGAGGGTCGGGTGCCGGCCCCTTTGAAGGAGGCGGTAGTCCGACCGGTCCTGAAGAAGGCGTCACTGGATCCAGAGATGGCCACTAATTATAGACCAGTGGCCAACATCCCGTTTCTGGGCAAGGTGTTAGAACGAGTGGTGGCGGGACAACTCCAAGCACTCTTGGATGAAACTGATTATCTGGACCCATTGCAGTCCGGCTTCAGACCCGGGTACGGTACTGAATCTGCCTTGGTCGCCCTGTATGATGACCTGTGCAGGGAGAAGGACAGGGGGAGTGCGTCCCTGTTGGTTCTGCTGGACCTCTCAGCAGCTTTCGATACCATCGACCATGGTATCCTTCTGGATAGGCTTGCGGGATTGGGGGTTGGAGGCACTGCTTTGCAGTGGTTCCGCTCCTATCTCAATGGCCGGTTCCAGAAGGTGGTGCTGGGGGACTATGGCTCTGCGCCATGGCAGCTATGCCATGGAGTACCGCAGGGGTCCATTTTGTCCCCTTTGCTGTTCAACATATACATGAAACCGCTGGGAGAGGTCATCAGGAGGTGTGGGCTGCGGAACCATCAGTACGCTGATGATACCCAGCTCTACCTCTCGTTTTCCACCAATCCAGGTGAGGCAGTGGCTGTGCTGAACCGGTGCCTGGCCGAGGTAATGGGCTGGATGAGGGCCAATAAACTGAAGCTCAATCCAGACAAGACGGAGGTCCTGTTGGTTGGTGGATCGGGCTTCGGAGAGGGTGAATTGAACCTTGTCCTGAATGGGGTTGCACTCCCTCTTAGGGACAAGGTCCGCAGCTTGGGAGTGCTCCTCGACCCAGAGCTTTCACTGGAAGCTCAGGTAACAGCAGTGGCGAGGAGTGCTTTCCTCCAGCTTCGGCTAATTCATCAGCTGCGCCCCTATCTGGAGAATGACTGCCTTGCGACAGTGACACATGCGTTGGTGACTTCCCGTTTGGACTTCTGCAACGCGCTCTACGTGGGGCTACCCTTGAAGACGGTCCGGATACTTCAATTGGTCCAAAATAGAGCTGCCAGGCTGCTGACGGGGACTGGACGTTATGTTCACATGACTCCAGTTCTCCGTCAGCTTCACTGGCTTCCCATTGAAGTCCGGGCCCAATTCAAGGTGTTGGCTATGACCTATAAAGCCCTAAACGGCTTGGGTCCTGGTTACCTGAAGGAGCGCTTACATCCTTATATGCCCAGCCGCCCCCTGAGATCGGCGGGAGAGGCCCTTCTCCGGGAGCCCTCCATGGAAGAAGTTAGGAGGGTGGTTACTCGGAGGAGGGCTTTCTCAGCGGTGGCGCCTAAGTTATGGAATGCGCTCCCCAGAGAGGTCTGCCTGGCGCCGTCGTTATTTGTTTTTCGGCGCCAGGCGAAGACCTTTTTATTTAAGCAGTATTTTAAATGTTAATATTATTGAATTTTATTTGGCCAGGGCGGCTTGTTTTATAGTGTATATTTGTATTTTATTGTATATATTTTAAAATGTTATTTTAAATTTTTTGTTGTAAGCCGCCCCGAGGCTTCGGCGAATGGGGCGGCATAAAAATGTTTTAATAAATAAATAAATAAATAAATAAATAATGATGATTACTTAAATGGAGCACAATAATACTTCCAAGAGAACCTGTGGAGTACCTGCAGCCCAGGGAGCCTATGTAGTCTTCAGATGACTTCCATGTGGTCTGCAGGCACCCTTCTTATCCATGTTCAAGCTGATGGACACACAGAGTGGGATTTCTGCAATCCCACTGTACACTACTCCCCTCCCCACTGCCTAGCTGGTTAGGGGCAGAAACTGTTGAGGAGTACAGCAGTTTCTCTTCATCCTGTGTGCTGAAAAGGGGAGAGTGAGAGTGCACATGTGTGAGGATGGGTCTGCCCAAGTATTCGTACATGTTAAACAGAGAGCGGGGGAGAGTGTGTGTGTAGGAAGAACACCTGTGTGCCCAGGCACCATCTATCGTGAACTCCGGCCATGTCTGGCACTAGCAGAGGCCATCCACCACTGCAAGTGATCTTTTGGACAAAACATTGCCCGCTCCTGTAACTGGCAATATCCTATGAAGCCAGAGCTCAAAAAGTAAACCCCTTCTACATTTAATTAGTGAAGAGCTCCTGTTTTTAAAGGCTGATGTATTTAATTGTTTGCAAACTGATTTCCTTTTAGAAAATACCTTTCGAATTTCCCATTTTTCTTCTTCACTGGTTCTGCTCTTCTTTCCTTTGTAGTTACATTCACGAAGTTGCACTGCTCCATGAAAAGCATGTAGACAGAGCTCCTTCTGGAGGTTGTGTCTAATTTCATGATGTGCAGAATATTCAAAGTACTGTGTAAACAAATGCCATTCAGTCAGGGAAAAATCCACCCAGAAAACATGATTGCTTGGTGGATTAAAAATGTAATAACTAAAATACATACAAAACTACCCAAAACACAATTATTATATGTGTCCCTTTAATCTCTGGATCATTATTTACACAACTGCATTATATGTTCCAAACTGAATATTTATAAGCATACTGAACAGTATTAGGGATATATGGCAGACTATAACGTGGACAATTAAAAAACAACATTGAAAATTTATATTTTGTTTCACTTCCTCCTAATACACAAAACAAAAGAGTATATTGGGGTGGGGATATCATTTGTGTGGCAGATTCTGAGGAAAACTAATTTGTAGAGAGCACCGTTAGCATGAGAAGTTGGGACAATGTGTAACATTCCTAGAATGAACAAACTCTTGTAACATAGAGGCATAATCCAGTCAAAGTTAAGCACTTTTAATTCCCTCTGATTTCAAGTATGGAGATACACAGAAAATTAGCTCACTGCCACTGAAACCAATGAGATTTATAAATGCTTAACTTTGACCAGATAGCGCCCAATATCCACAGTGCCTTAGCAGTGTAATGGGAATGCTTTCAGCTGCAACACAGAACAGGAAAATCACTAGTGTGGCACAGTTGCCAGACTCGCAGATCAGGCCAGACATATGCACATTTTAAAATACTAGGTTGTTTCTACCTTACTATATCAAACCAACAACAAATGAAATCTAAAAAAGAGATTCTACTGACTAGAAGAGTCTACTGAGATCAATGAGTTGCTAAACAATTTATTATTTACATCTTTTGTGGGACAAATGATACAAAGGCTACAAAGAAATGCTGAAGTTTGAGTACTTTCTCCTTTATAAGCTGGCATTTTTCATTTATCACTACAATTATTTTAATTTAATAAAAACTACTGTCTATTTATGTTTTCAGAAGATGCTGTAAATTTTGTACAATCCTTGTTCTACATGTTGTGAGTAAAGGAGAGTACATCAGAAATTCAGCCATCTAAGGATGTACATAGGCTGAAAATGGTAGGAGGTTTTTAGTGTAGGGAAGACCACTCTGACCTCTGAGCATGAGGCTTAAAGTTTGACAGGACTCAGGCCTGGTTGCTCAGTCTTGCCCACTGTCTTCCTCCTTGACAGCATAAGTTCTAGAGGCAAAGAAAAAAGCAGAAAGAGAAGAAAGAAGGGGGAAAGAAGTCAAGATTATCAAGTTTACAAGGTGGAAATGAAGCATGCCCTCATAAAATAGATAAGGACCAGACAAAAAGCTAAAGAAGAGATGAAGAGTGCATAGTAGAGACAGTTAAGGAACTAGTGCGATGTAGTCAAGATACAGGATTAGAGATGTCATTCAAGCTATTAGTGCAAGTTACAGAGGATGTGAGCTCAGCAACAAGGATTCAATTTGAGAGGCAGCATTCACTTTGGCTTCTAAGTAGGGTCATTCTCCCCTAACACAGTGCGTTCACTTTCCTCCACATACCTTAAATGATATGGCATGAAATGCTTAGAAGTACAGCTTAGACATAACACATCAGACTGCACAGATAAATGGCTGCAGCAGCTCACATCCGCAGGGCTGACTCCCAAGTTACGTGATGCCTTCAGAAGGGCTCACTGTCTTTTCTTGTGGCAGCTACAAGCACGTGGTGCAACGATTCTTGTGTGGGGGGTTGCCGCTGTAGTGACTGCAGTGGCACATGCCAACTGCAGGTAATGATGGCCATTTTAATTCCCCAACAATGTCCCTGGCCCAACACAGTGCTGCAACAGAGGTCTGCTGTTCGGAGCACTGTGCAGGGTATCTCTGGTTGCCCAGGGTCCAGTCCAAAGCAAAGGAAATCAGTGGCCACCTGGTTCTGGGAGACCACAAGACCCAGGCCATAGCTGGCACTCTGGACTTAGAGTTAGACCCTTCTGACCTGGGATGTGGGGCTTGTTCACCTATTTGTGTTGTATGTGTTCAGTAAATGCCCATGTAAAGAGCTTGTATATATTAGATCACTGGAACCATTATATGCACATGTTCTTATTTTGAAGCAGTCATGGAATATCTGTTTTGCATATGCTAGTTTTGGACATCTGAATATGTGGTTCTGCATTTCAGTAAAACTGCCACTGGAGGACTAATGTGCTATCATTAGGCACAAAAAAGAGTTTCTACATTTATATTAGCACAATATCCAAACATTGTTATGACTAAGAAAATTACATTGTACATATGGCATGTTATATTGATGTACAAAGACTTCTAGTTCTCAAGGAGCCAGACTTCCTGTCCTCAATTTGCCTTCTGTGCTCCAAAGAATACTAGCAAACACTCTGACACATTAAGAGGTTACCAGAAAGCAGTGATGGAACACTGCATGCTCACCATGGATGAACTGAAGGGGCTCCATGAAACAAAACCAATATTAGTTTGTGGTCGTGTTTTTCAGAGGAAGCTCGATAACAGTAGAAAAATGTCTTTCGTGTAACTCATTTGCATTATTGAACACAGGAGCCCAGTAAATCTGAAAAGCACCATATTATATATTTATCTTTATCACCTAGGTAAAAAATAAAATTTGATATTCTACCTGGTTTCCTCCAAGGCCATGGCAAGTATACATAATTAATGGTTTGCCACCTTGATTATTTTCTCCAACATCCAGACATGCTCTTCTTCCAATATTTTTTAACTAGGCAGAACAATACAAATGAAAATATAAGTACAGCAATAGCATGGGTGAATGCTATAAATTTTATTTTTCTTTTAAAAGAAAAGCATACTCACAGATCCAGATAACGGCGGATTCAGGTCAGGTACATATGCCTCAGGAAAAACATTGCTAAGATACCACGAAAAGTTTTTACACTGTAACTGTTGCCTTAATTCGTGTCTTTTTGATAGGTCACCAAACAAATTCTGTTGAAACAATGCTAAATAATTAGTTATATAAAATAAATAGGAACTATATGTCATTAAAATATTATCTTTTACTGGAGTTTTTAATGGCATGTATTTTTAATAAGGGGAATTTAGATAATACCATTTTAAAAAAGCATGGCATCTGTAATAGTGTGGGATATATGCTCATCTTATGCCAAAAATGGAAGATATAGCATGCTTGCCACAGTGTATCTATCATCTCAAAACACAATGGCTGATTTCAAAGAGGCCCTGTCAAAATGCTTGTTTGCTCAAGGAAGGGCTATTTAACACCCTGCGTTATAACTCTGCATAAATAATAGTAAACCCAAAGAAGTACATGGCCTGCTCAAAATGTTGTACAAATGGAAATGAAACAGAACTGATATACAATCTATCTACACAAGTTCTCACACAGTTTCTTTAGCTATTCTTCTGCCAATGACCCACTAGACTTAACATTTTTTGTAGTTAACAAGTTAATTATTAATTTTGCCAAATTACATAACAATTAAGAATTTGTTTCTCTGATAGCCATATGCTATTCAAGAGTACTTCCACCATACTGACAGAAATTTCCCACCAAATCCCAACCATTCTTGCATGTTTTGTGGGTTCTATCCACTGATCAGCTTGTTTCCAAATACTTCAACAGTACCTTCAGATTATTTTTCCAATATTGCAACATTTACCTTTCTCCAATAACAGAGATTTTTCCTATATCCCTTTTCAGTTAATATAACTGCTGCTTCAACTGGAAGGTGTATATTGTGCTCTCTAATAGAAAACCTGAATACCTATCAGTTTGAGAGTAAAACAGGTCCATCAAAAGCAAGACAGTAGTTCCTATCTACATGGGGATTCCTAGGTATTTATACATTTATCGGTTTGCAATTTAAAGGAGAAAAGCTCCACCCTTTGTCCTTCAGGACCTATGAAATACTGAGGATTTAGGTATAAGAAAGTGAACATGTTTTATTATCAGGAGATGGGACAGATTCCTATCTTTGCTGCTACATTTTATTTGAGGAATATATTGCTGTCTTACAAATCACAAATGCTAAAATCCTGGGTTTCTTCACTGCCTTATATAGGAAACCTTTCTTTCCACCCTGTAATAGAAGATGGGGGTAGGAGGTGGAAGAGCTAGAGGAATTAGAAATTAGGCAGAGTATAACAATGCAACAGAGCAAGGTCAACAGAACCACAGAAATTTGAAAGAGGGGAGAGAAAGGGTTTAGAACTCAGATTAGAAACTAGCTCCAAACCTCCTCCTTTTCAGAAACCCTGAGCTCCATTCCACTGGGTGGGCTCCTCTGGAGAAGGGCTAGCCTCCTAGATCTATGCAGGCCCTCTAACTGAGCAGCCCTTCTAACTTGTCAGGAACAGACTTGGCATGGGCTTTCCCCCCTCCTCTTCCCTGTCCCCACCCTTCACTTCCAAACCCTGTCTGTTGCCATGGTCTACCTGAGCATCTGGAAATGGCAGCCTTGACATAACCTCACCCTCTTCCACCATCTTGATTCCCACACTGCCCATTCCCCAGTCATCACATTCCTTATCCAAAGAGTCAGTGCAACCCTGACCCTGGAAGTGCACCAAGAATAACTGCCTTGACCATTCCCAACAATTCCATTTAACGATCTACAGTATCCTGGAGATGATCAACAGGGTTAGATGGATGCATACCATGTAGTTAAAACGTCCTCACACAACTTTCTCTCCATGATATAAAAATGCAAGTCCCAAGATATTTAGACCACTGGTCAGATCTGATCCTGGGACCTTAACCAGGAATGCACAGTTTGTGGCAAGTGTACAGGGAACACAGTTGGGATTTCATTCATTTTGGCTGCTCCAGGGTGAAGCACTGAGCATCCTGGAAACAAAGGTGCTGGACCACCCCATACTTTCCTTCCAGTCTTTCAGCTAGAGAGGAGAAATGTCAGCTTTCTTATAAGGCAGGGTGAGACCCGTGACTCAGACAGCAAATTGGCGCTGGGGGCCTCAATGGGTCATGGCAGCCACCTGCTACTTAGCCTGTGATCCCACTGTTGCAGTTGATCTTCTCCCTTCCCTCCTACCTGGCTCACATTATTAACAGGCCACTCTTCGTCTTCTCTAACCGCTTTGCCCCCTGCTGCTACTGCTGCTATGTTTCTGTGGACAGGCACTTGCCCACCTTTCATGAGTATGCCCACTTACCACACAGGTACTTGCCACACCTGGAAAATAGCCAGGCAGAGCCTTAAAGTTAAATTTAAAGAAGTGTTAGATATTGTTTGCTGCTGCAGCCAGCTGACCCATAATGCCTTGCTGTAAAAAAGATGACTCTAGCCTCCATTAATGCAGCAGCAAAAACATGACAGGTACTGGGGGGGGGGGGGTGCTGCTGCTTCTTCAGTCTTAGGCACTGCAATGTTTTGTACTGTCCCTGGGGAGGAGCGAGGGACCTCCCCCAGAACAATCCCAACTCACCACTGCAGTTGCAAGGTTGGGAAGAAGGCTCTCTTTGCTTGCTGGAGGGCCCCAGCACACTTGCTGCAGCTACTGCAAATGTGGAAGCCTACTTTTAGCACTAAAAATGCAGGGGAAGGAGGTCTTAGGAGGAAGAGAAAGAAAAAAAAGTGTGATCTCTGAGTTCCAAAAAGCTACTGTTCTAGATTGGCTGGAGACAGGAACAGGAGTACTGCTATTAAGAGCTGGGGAAATAATATAAAATTTACCAATCTCAGACAACACATTCATGATATATTATGTTTAGATATTTTCCAAGGATTTGATAGTTTGCAATATATGTTTCCCAATAGGCAAGTAATCAAGAGATAGAGTAACAAGAATCTTTCTTCTTAAAAACTGTATAGTACACACAAAGGAGAGCTGTGAAAATGGTGGTAGAGTGTGACTGAGCGTCCTCTGAGAAAGCAACTTTTAAAGAGGAGCCAATGGCTGCTACACTGACCAGGTGTGCATGATCATTGCAGCTCATTGAGACTTATTTATTGCCACCCTGAATATCCAATCATAGATACAGCTTGCTGTGCCATCTGAACCCGGGGTTTGGTCCCTAGGTACTACCTGAATGTACTACAACCCACACTGACTTAAAAATGCCACAGTCCAATCATGTTTACTGGTCCTCTGTCTGGGAGAGCCCATGAACTGATGGTAGCGATACCAGCTATTCTTTGTGCCTTCTAAATATGGAAGGAGTACATCTGAAAATAGACCTAGCACAGAAAGCAAAAGCTTTGATTAGGATAGAGGAGGAAAAATTGCAGGCTACCTGCACAATATCTCCCTGCATTACTGGATCTCTAGCAGACCCATGTCTGACATATATACATTGGCTACATGACAGTTTATAGGAACTAATGTAAACAGTATTCTTCCCCCTCCACATCCTAGGTTTGCCATGCTTAAGCACACTGACCAGCAACTTTTGGCTGCCCTGCTGGAGCAACCAAAAATTCTTTGCAGTCCCAAAAACAAATGGTCATTTACACATAGATTTACAGCAATGAATATTATCCAGGTCTATGCATCTAACATTAATCCTATCTGGTTGCTACTGCTTTAATTAAAACATTATTTTACAACCATCCTCTGTAATTCTAAACCTCAGTCAATGGAAGGAATTGAAATAGAATTCTTGAGCCAGGTTACTCAAATTCTAATAAGAGAGAATGAGTGCAATTCATTGAAATACTTGAGTTCATTGAACTTCCGGTAGACAGCACATTAAATGAAAATTGAATTGGGTACTGCCAATCTATTCAATACATGGTGGAGCAACACAAATGGGATAAAGAATGCCTATTATTTTTATATACTTTTAAATAATTTCACAATAAATAATTTTTGCTCACCAGGAACTTCAATGCAGCAACTGATTTCTAATACCACCACCATCGCCACCTACTTGTTTAACAATTTTTGTTGCCTCTGTGTTTCGCCGGTAATATATATATTTATATTCATCCATCCAGACTTCTGCAAGGCGAACTTGATTACGTATAATCACTTGAGTTCCTTTGGGAAAGGTATGAGGGCTCTTGCTACGGAATACATGGCCAACAACTGAGCAAGGAATGATTTCCAACTGACCTCCACACTGCCATATCTGAAATTAATACTCCTGTTAGTCTACCTTTAGTAGAAGCAACAGCTGCCAGATAATAGAGCAACAAATCTTCCTGATTCAAACCTTGTACACCCACCACACAGTACTAAAATGAAGTTGCTAACACGAATAAATAAGACCAGGTTCATCTGATCTCTGAGAGCTGGGGCTAAAGTGCAATAAAGGCTTTATCACAGCACATTCATTTGACTGATAACTTACACATGAATAGTTTGTCCTAAACTTACTCGGAAAGACATTTCGATATTTTCTCCTCCCCATATTTCCATTTCTTCATCGTAGCTCCCAATTTTGTAAAAGTAGTCTTTCGAAATTGAAAAGAGACCTCCTGCAAAAGTAGGTGTTCTAAAAACAATAAAAATATATGAGAGAGAGAGAGAGAGAGAGAGAGAGAGAAATAATCATTTAAGTTCTCCATCTGGCTAAAGTCTGTGATTATTTTTTTTAAGAACCCACAGCTATTTCCTCTTCTAGTAAGTCTCATCAACTGAGCCAACAACAGTCTGCGAGGCTCTCTGCATGGCTTGAAAGCCCACTATAGGTTATTTAACCCACAAGGAGGCTGCAATGTGTGCACTGGGTGTGCAGCCCCTCAATATTGCAACCCCTGCTTGGGGATCATTTGCTCATGCTACTTTCATAAGGACTCTCATACGAAAACACCCATTAATGAAGGAAACGAATTGACAACAGGTGAACATGCATCAATCACCACACTGAGAGCCAGTGTGGTGTAGTGGTTAAGAGCCTGGGACTGGGACTCAGACGACCTGGGTTCGGGTCCTCACTTGGCCATGGAGCCAACTGGGTGACTTTGGGCCAGTCACAGACTCTCAGCCCAACCTACCTCACAGGGTTGTTGTTGTGGGGATAAGATGGGGGAGGAGATGTAAGCTGCCTTGAGCCCTTTGTAGGAAAAAGGCAGGATATAAATCGGAAAATAAATAAATAAATTAAAATGATTGGTTACTGTTTTGACTTTGTAGCAAAACTACTATTGTTCAGGTATCAGCGCATACTGATTTCTGTGTCTATCCAGGAAGTTAAACTCATATACAGTCCACATCTGTATAACCCAAATCTTCAACTTTATTTAACAACACGAACAGTAAACTAGTAATAAATACAGAGTACTTAGTAACTGTAGGATGGGGAATGGAAGCACTCAGTCAGCTAGAGAGACAGATAAGCTGAACTGGCTGAAGAGAAAAAACAATACAGGCCTTATGGGCTGAAATCCAGAATAGCAACAAAGAATCAAGACTGAGGCAGTCTTCTTCCAGACTGAGGAAGAGTTGGTGCAAAACAGATAAGAAATTCTGCCTAGGCTAAACCAACCCATGCATGGCATCACAGCCAGAGCAGTTGCTAAAGGATGCACTGAGGATGAATGAGAGCATTTACAAATGCAAAGTCTAGAGGGTAATATAGAAAAATAACATAATGCCCAGACGAGGTGGAATTACTATCATGACAAATAATTATTCACATATTAACACCCATTTCATATCCATAACAGTATGAATAAACTGCTGTCCAGGGAAGAAATAGCTTCCATAATTTGAGGATAATAACCTTTCTGGTGCTGGCATTCTTCCCTTCCAACACAGTGCAATGGTATGACTAATTACAAGAAAACTCCATTGTGCAAACCATCTGCTTTACTAATCTGAAAGCAAGAAGTAGATGTTCTCGCATGTCATGATTTTATCGTCGTCGTCGTCATCATCATCATCATCACATATACCATTTTAAACTAAATTTCACTGGCATAATTATATTTAAACTCCCTTCTGTAATTTTCTGGAACATTTTCTTAACATCCAAAGCTACAAATTCATTTATAGTCATTACAAAAAGTCCTTATTAGAGGTGCCCAACCCACTTAATCTCATTTCATATGGCATCCCCTCTCTCTCAATCTGGCTACCATCCTTGTGGCCCTGTGCTGAACTGTCTCTAACTTTGCTATGTAATATGGAGCCCTGAACTGGACACAGTACTCCAGTGGTGGGTGCACCAGAGTCTTATAGAGCAGCACCAGCACCTCTCTTGATCTGGAAGCTGCAGCTCTGGCTCTACTACATCCAAGAGTGGCATTTGCCCTCCTAACCACCACGTCACACTGCTGGCTCATGTTTTGCTTGCTGTCTACAAGTTCCCTGAGATCCCTTTCACAAACGCTGCTCTCCAGCCACTTGTCCCCATCCTGTTTAACGATTTTAAAATATCTAAAAGCCAAAGTGGATCAACTGATACACAAACCTGGCATTTTCGTTTCTCCTAGTAAGGATATACAGCAATGTCTCAGTTGTTCTACTTCTATGTCTAGAACACCACTTGTTAAATTTCTGCTATAGCAAACCTCAGCCAAAAAATCACATTAGTATCCATTGCATAGGATTAAAAATGCAAATGATGGTTTGGACACAATTTTTTTCTATGGATATAGGTAATTTAATTTTTTTTATTTAGGTTTTCAAGCATTAAGACATTCAGATTTTGCTTCGGTTTAAAACTTCAGCTTCTCTGAAAAATACATATAACTCCTGGAGTACAATGTGAGAAGCATAAATAATATTGAAGTTAAAACATCTACTTAGCTGTCATCTTTTATTAACAAGATAAAAAGGATAAAGATAAAAGGATTGTAAATACTCATTAAGTAATTTTTTAGGATTTTTTCAATATGTCAAGAAACTAATTTGTAAAAAGAAGCGTTAAAGTGTAATTGCTTACTTAATAGGATAGGTTTCATCTTTTCTTCTTTTGTTTTCATGGTCAGGAAGAGCTTCCCATCCAAATGACAAAGTCCAGTCAAAATTCCCTCTGTTGTGGCTTTGACCATAAGGAGAAGGTTTCAGAAATTCAAATGTATTGAGATCTATAGCTGAAATATCAGGACTTACAACACAAGTATAGTTTTCAGCTATTCTGGCCAACAGAGGTTCTAGCCAGCCATAAAAACATTCACCTAGAAAAGGGAGAGATCATGACTATAGCAAGATATTTTTCCACATTCATAAAAGCAGAGTAACATTGTAATTACACTGAAGCAGCAATCCTATCCACATGTACCTGGAAGTAGTAAGTCTATAAGAAGTCAACAGTAGCTCTAATAACCATTATTTTATGAATTTCAGATGTTTATTTGATAGCTTGTTGGTTTATAGGTAACTGTCGAAGTACACATGATCAAGGGAAATGTACAAAAAGAGTAAAAAACTTCAGGAGACCATACAACTGAGCCCTTAAATACTAGGTTCGGTTCATCAACCATTCATTTAACATAGCGATATATTAGCTCAGATAAACATTAAAATGGAGACATGAGTTTCTTCATTGTGTCACTAAATCGATTAAAACAAGAAAAAACATTCATTTTGTGATGAGCTTCAGCACTGAGGAAAATTTGGATGGGGGATAAGAGGAAAAGAAACCATGAATAGATTCATTGGGAAAAAAGAATGAATTGTGGTCTGCAACAAATGCTGCAACTCATTCAGAAAAGTACCCAAGTTCCAGCATTCAACAAGTCATTCTTCCCAAGCATGGCATACTGCCATCCACCACTGTTTAAGAATATTTCTTTGTACATCCACTAACCTGAGGTATCACCTGAGCATGCAGATACAGTGGGATCCCTGTATCTATGGGGGAAATAGGTTTATATGCTTGTTTGTTTATGGCTTTTATCAGGGTTTTTGTCATAGAACGCACCGGAACGGTGTTCCGGCACCTTTTTTTCAATGGATTTTACAAAGTGATTTTGAACTGTGTAGCAGATCAGCAGCAAAGATAATTAACATAGTGCTTGCAGGCTGCTATTGTGTCTGCTATCTGATAGTGAGAGATAGCTGCTTGGGACGCTGCTCAGCTTGGGATTGGTGTGTGTGCTTACTGCTGGCAGGGACATGAGTTCCGGCACTTTTTTTTTTTTTTTTTTTACCAAAAAAGCACTGGCTTTTATAGACTGTGCATCTACTGGCATCTCACAACAATTTACAACAAAGCAGGTGCCTGAAACAGCAGGCAGTAGTGAACACTATTCTGTGTTTAATTTTTTTTGGATCGTGGTCAACTGTGGTTAAGTGAAACAGCAGTAATTGAAACAGCGGATACAGGGGGTTTACTGTAGTTGGTTCTTCTCTCCTAGTGAGGCCATTTTGCTGCAGTCTTGCCAGCACTCACCAGCTTAGTTAACTCGCTATTAGAAGAGTGATGCAGATTTGGCTATTACACTGGAAATAGTTATGTGAGTCTTTACAGGCAACTAGTTCTTGAATTCTCAGGGTGTGGAGGAACAACAGGTAATGCTATTCTATGGCAAGAAGAAAGTATTTTGAACAAGCTCAGTGGTATTTTTCTTCCTATATTCCACAGCTCAGCCCTGGTATTGACAAACAGATCCTGGGCAGAGGTCTTAAAAGTCTTGCACAAATTATCTTTTGGGGAGGAGACAAGGATGATGAACTTGCTCCTAACAAGGAACTTGGGTTATCAAGAAAATCTTCTTTTGTGGAGGATTGCTAGAAGGAAAGTTAAGGATGAAATAAGGAGTGGATTGTTACGTGGAAGAAAATGTATGCATTCTGTGGTTGCAGTTTGCTTGCCGGTACTACAGTCAGTGCTTAATTTCTAAAGAGAAAGCTGCTGCAACATTTATCTGAGTGATATGCCACTTCCCACTAGACTGATTTTTTTAAAGGTATAAGCCTGTGTAGAGCATGGGAATGTTTCTTGTTAGTAAAGGAAAAGCAATCTGTACTAATAAAAGCTAATAATACTCATATGAGCATATTTCTACTTAACCATTCTCTGGATTCAGTGACTGATCACTTCTTGGGTTCGTCAACTTCCTCCAAAAAGGAATGAAGAAGCACATCTAAAAATTGGACCAATGTTATTGACAGGAATTGCCCGTTTCTGTTACCTGGAACAATCTGTTGGCATTCATTTTTAGTTTTCCCTCTGTACCATGTTTGAGTCTGGATTGACTGGCATTGTCTGTCAGGCTGCTGTACTGGAATATTGGAGTCTGTCGAAATATAAGCCCCTAATATAAGCATTGACTTCCAGTAAGACAGCAATGTGATCAGATAATAGCCTGTACCTCTTCCAACTCTTAAAATGCTATCAAGATTCTGGTGTTATTGGTTTGCTGTGCTTGGGAAGTGTGTTTGATCATGGCTACATTGAGAGCACAGAAAGACTAGGAAATGCTACCCAATCCCACATAATCTCCTCAGCCAAGACTTTCTGAGAAGCCTGAAGGAGAAAACTTGATTATGATGACAAAGAGGATACAGTTAACACTCTTGAGTAGTTGCAGGTGATTCCTGATTCTGTGAAAGCTATCAAGGTATCTGCTGATTCTATGGGCCTTAACCTGATGCAGCAAAGTAATTATGTAGGAGGATCACAAAACAGCAAATACACCTTCTCACAGTATAATACCTGCATGTGTTTCTCTGCTGGAAAGGTTTTCTCAGAAACTATTTTGCATGTATTTCAAGAACAGACTATACTGGTCTAACCAGGCAATATTTACGGATACATTCTTACAAAGGTTAGTTGCATTCCCACCAGATAAGCAGGGCCCATTATTGTTCAAGTTTCAGTTCATGAGTATTTGCTTCACATATCCAGGCAGAGAGGAAAGCTTCAGTGGGACTCTGCCAAAAATGAAATTACAATTTATCTAGATTACCCCAAGGAAGTTTCAGACTGGAAAATACAATTTACCAAGGAAAGGATCTCGGCAAGGAAGATCAGTCTGCAGTATTATATTTGTTACCCATATTTTTTTTTTTCGCTGCCTATCAAGGGCAACTAAAGAAGTTTTGGTCTCTTGGTGAGGTAGAATCAGTTGTTTCTGCCTCAACTGTTACTATCTAAGAAGCTGGATATAGCCCTTAGCCAGCCTTCTGTTGTTTACTAATGTTTAGGCTCTCCCAATCAATAAGAGTTCTGAGCATTCGACCATGTTTTATTTTGTTTCAGTGTTTGTTTTTTTCCTTCCTTACTTTCTCTTTTTGTTTCTAATTCTTCTTTCTTGTATCATTATAAATTATTATTTACTTACTATAGACCAATGCATTTAATATATTTACAAGGAATAAAATATATTTAAGATGTTGTTGTTGTTCAGTTCCGTCAAGTTATCTCCAACTTAAGGCAACCTCATGAATGAATGCCTTCCAAAAAGTCCTGTCCTTCACAGTCTTGTTCAGCTCTTGTAAATTTATGTAGGATCTAGTAATTGGGTAAGGATGCAATGAGAGGTTAACTTCATGGGATGTACTAGAAGGCAAAAAATCTTTTTTCACTTTAATTTGTTTATAACATTTCCAGTATATGGGGCATGATGGGGGTGTTGATACTATTTTGGGACTTGTTTTTACTTTCAATCTTTTAAAATGTTTCTGTAAGGTTTAGCATAAAATACTAGCTATCATTTTTTTCATTGAAATGGATCATATTTAAACTTATTTGTTCTATCATTTTAAAATAGGTAATTTATATACAATTGCTAAGATTTGTATGCGTGGAAGGGCAAACAATATTATTTTTCTTTGTGTTCAGAAGAATGTCATGGAATGTCAAAGGGCTGTAGAATTTAAGTAGGTCAAAGAGAGTGCTTTTTAAATTAAAAAAGCTTAATGCTAATGTGGGGGGGGTTTGCAAGAAACCCATTTGTTGGCTGTAGATGAACATTTCTTGAGAAATAGGTTAGCTAGCTCCATGTAACATACTTCACAAGGTTTAATGGGGTTGGGACTTTAATGCTTAAGCAGCTCTCCTTTTTAGCTGAATAGGTCCATCACTTTCTGCTTTAGAAGTATATTTATAAGGCAGCTGCTATGATTAAGATGTATAGATCTTGGTTGTATTTCATGAATGTTTTAGCAAATTGGTTATCTCTTGTGATTGTGGTGGGGCAGGACTCTTTCCTGCATAGGAATCAACCTGTTTCTAAGAGGCAAGCAGTGCTGAGAGATTTATGCTTCAGGTTATAGGGCTGAACTCAAGCTTCACTGATACTTGGAAAATTATGCATCCTGGTAAGAAGACTAGACTTTTATTTGTGCCACATAATGAGAGTCAGTGCAGTGTGGTAGTTACAGTGCTAGATAGGAGACCCAGGAGATCCAGATTCTAGCCCACACTCAGCCATGAAGCTCACTTGGTGACTTTGGATCAGCCCAGCCTATATCACAGGATTGTTGTAAGGATAAAAATGGAGCTTTGAAAGGCACCTTGGGTTCCACACAAAAGGAAAAATGAAGGATATGAATAAAATATAATAGTAATAATTGTTTTTAGATTATTTTTTGGTTTCTATATTTGCTACATCAACATTTTTTGTAAGAGTGATACACTGCAAGTTTTACTATATGCTTCTGTCTGTCTGGAGAAGCCTTTAATTTGCCAACCTCCCTGGTCAGTGGCATTTTAATGTTTTTCTTCTTAATGAGATATTTACAAAACAGATTTATTAAAAAGATTTTAAAAGTACTGAGAATACTGTATATTCTTGTGCCACTGGATGGGAGGTCAAGAGTTTTTATACAGGGCTAAATTATCACCAGTACTTCCTATGCAAGAATATGCAGATAATATCTTGAAATAAGAAGTTGAAATTGCGTTCAACTCAGTTTGTATTTACTCAATTGAACAACTTTATCAGGAGCTGCAGAATGTTAAATATGAGTTAAATTATATTCTTTCACAATAGGTGGAATCTGCTATATCCTGTATATGACAGACAGATTATGAAAATGGGGAACATCCTAATAAGATTTTGGCATATCATCTTAAATAACAAAAACACTGGCATGTTATTTCAATATTAAGGATGAGAGTGATATGATCTACACCTCTCCTACAGATATAAACTCAGTTTTTAAAGTTATATTCTGATTTGCATAGTGCACATAGTGAAACAAGATATAGATGCTTTTTATTATGTTACTTGTCCATGCTTAGGTTCCTCACAACAGCCATTTCTTTTAGTTCTGCATATGGAGGAAATTACAAAAGCAATTACAAATATGTATAAGGGGAAATCACCTGGTCCACATGGGTTTCCAAACATATTCTAATCTGCTAGTTCCAAAGGTTTATCACCTTTACAATCATATTTTGAATTGGGCTTCCTTTATTCATTGTTAAATTATCCTTATATTACACTTGTTCTTGTGCTATTGACCTACTTAATTATTGTAGCTAGTAAAATATTAACTGAAATACCTGACAAGAGATTGCAACAAGTTATTACAACACTAGTTCAATCAGCCTAGGCAGAATTTATAAAACACAGAAATGGGACTGATAATCTTAGATCAGTTATTGATTTGTTAGCATTAAATATTGGCAGAACAAGCTGGGTTTCCATTGTTTCTTTGCATGCTGAAAATGACTTGGCAAATCAAATAGAAATTAATTTTGATATATTGAATAATTTTAACTTTCCTGAAGTATTTTTTAAATAGGTCAAAATATTGTATACAACCTAAAGTTAGGATTTCCCTGGATTTAACTTTGGAGAGGTAGCAAATAAGGATGTCTTTCTCCATTTGTATTTGATTTATGTTTGGAACTTCTTGTGTGCACTCTTAGACAAAAGATCAATAGTTATGGCTTTACATGTGATAGTTTAGAATTTAAAATTATTCTTTATTCTGATCAACCCATTGTTTATCTCAAACTCCAATAATCTGTTCCAGTTTTGAAGTGGTTAATTAATACTTCTCATGATTTGTTGGATTATTCAATTAACTGGCCAAAGTAAAAAAAATGCTGATTGGAGATACTACATCTCACAGTGTGTTAGTGCATTGGCAAGTTTGACGGTGCTCAGATTTTATTCCTTATTTGAGAAGATTTTTTTTTCCAAGAGAGGCATCTCAAATGATCAAGCTAAACTTGAATAAGCTGATAAATGATACATCATGGAAGAGTAAGCTTGTAGAGTAAGATTAACACATGTAAGATAAATACTATATCCTGGATTGTTTATGTTATATGTGGGATTCCTTTAGTCATACCAGGCCAATATTTTTTTTTAAAAAAATACTTTGTTCTGTAAATTTTAGGGAAATGCTACCCTCCCACAAATATCTTTGAAAAGAATTCAACTTCTAATTAAAAAGATGGGTTTGGATTTCCAGATGTTGCTTCATCATTGGGCCTATTTGTTGATCAGTGCTAAATTTTGGTCTTTTCCACTCAGATGTGATTTTCTCCCTTGATCTACCTTGGTCTGGATTCCCTCTCCAAATGGATGACATTAGGTTCTCTGCACTCTAAAAGGGATATAGATTGTCTCACAGCTATGGCTGTTAGAAATGTGTGGCATGTAATATGTCAATTACATTCTAATCCATTTTTCCATGGTAAATTGGAAAAAAACTGACAAATTATATTTGCCTGCTATGTTTGAATGGTAATACTTGCAATTCAAGATTTGTTAGGAAAGAAGTTTGGCCCTGGCTGCTTTCACAGCTTCACAATCTCCTTTGCTATTTTGTTGCTACATGCCATCAAGTTATCTCTGACTTACAGTGAATATCCTCCAAAATGTCCTGTCCTTGATAGCCCTGCTCAGCTCTTGTAAACTCAAGGCTGTGGCTCCCCTTATTGAGTCAACCATCTCATATTTGCTACTGGAAGTACTTACATAAGCTGATCAGATATCAATTTCGATAAATACCTATGATGCAAGTTGATAATATCAGTAAATAAAAATGATGCACAGAGTTTTAACCAGGAATGGAATAGGGGACTGGTCAGTCCTATTCTGTCTAATCAATGGATTGCCACTTTGGCTTCTGTATTTGAAGCTTCAGTGGATTGCATCTACTCAACATTTTTTGGTTCATGTGTATCAGATACAGCAAGATTTCTTTAACAGAGTTTGTCTAAGTCAGCTAATGGCTGGTGGTGTAAGACAGCAAATACTTCTTTTAATCATATGCTTTAGCAATGCCCAGTAATTGTCTCCTTTTGGGAAGAGGTCATAATTCAAATAAACTTTGTACTGTAATACTTAGTAATGTACTTGCCAGTTTAGATTATCTTCCTGCTTCCTAGAACTGACACATGGTTAATGTAAATGGATTCTCTGGGACCTTTTGACAGCTAATACTGATACTGCAACATTGGAAGGATAAATGTTCACTTCCAACAATGCAATGGATTGCAGACCTAATAGCACTTTAGGTATTTGAAGGAGGGATATGCAGATGTCACTTATGAATGGATACATATATGGATATTTTGTCTTTGACTCTGAAGTTTATGTTTAATTTTTTAAAGAACATTGCTTTTCATATAAAGAAAGAGACAGAGTTTTCACATGTGTTAATTGAAACTGATATATCCAAATTTTTGTTGCTGTGTGTTTCATTTTTCTTCTTTTTAATGGTTTTGTTGACATTTACAGTAATTTTTAAATACGTCTTGGGAGCTGTAAAATATTAAAAGGCTTGGTTTTGGTGGCACTCATTTGGGAAGTGACTCATTTGGGAAGTGCACTCTTTTGGTGCTGTGGGATTCCAGTACAGTAAAAGGCGGCACTTTCAGAGTTCTCAGTATAAACATGCTCTCTATATAGCACAATGAATCTTACAGCACCCTCTAGGCGCAGACTGAAGAACTGCGAGCCAGATTCTATGGGGTAATCTCAAGTATTTAAAATACTTTAAAAGCCACTAAGAAGCTAATTTTAAGTTACAGAAATGAAAAACTCCCCCACACTGTTCCTTTCAGTTGCATGTTATGAAACAGTGTGTATTTCCATTGGTGATGTTGCTATTCTATTTCTATAGTTTCAGTTCAAGAAAATATATCTATTAGAGAGCTTAGGCCAAGTAAGAATTCAAAACAAAAAGACTATTAGCAAACTGAACTCTATTACCATCTAGAGATACTTACAGTGTGCATCCAAAAAAGTGAGGGTTTCTCCAGTTGCTACTGAAGCACCTAGTAATCGAGCAGCAATGAGTCCTTTTCTTTCATTTTGTCGGACAACTTTAACTAAATTGTTGAATTGTTTCACGTAATTATCCAATTTATCCTTCAAGTATTCTGAAAAGACAGGAAGTCAATATTTGCCTGTTTCTTAGAAACTGTTACTTTTTTTAGCTGAGTAGTTAGTTATAAAAAAAATCAGTCAAAATACATTCATTTTTAAATGCCTATAGTGTCAGGGCATAGCATGTGCTTTGATTGGAATGTGAACAAGTGGCCAAATAAGTGAACAAGCAGCTGTTTATACCTTTCTCAATTCAGACATCCTGCCTACATGTAATTAAGCTTCCTTAAATGTGTAATGATATAATAAATCAAAGGAGCCAGACAGATAGTACAAAAAGAACATGAAATCTGTATTTGCCAGAAATGTAATAAACCAATTCAACTTGAGAGAGCTTGTTTTTCATAAATATATAGAGATTTCATATCAAGGACATTTTGTAGCTTCTGTGTTCAAACAATGTCTATTTTCAGCACAGAAGAAACCAAAAAAGTAAATGTGAAAAGTTACACATACATAGAAACAATATCTTCCTTACCATCTTCACTGGCATCGTCCACCAAAATTATTTCTTTCAGTAATATTTCAGGGGAAGTATATATCACACTGTGTACTGTTCTTAGCAGAGTAGACCACGCCTCATTGTGAAAAACTATGATAACACTTGTAGTAGGTAGTGGAGGACAGCGTTTAAACTTTTGCTCAATACATCTAGAGAATAAAACCAAGTGTACAGAACCAAACATGAACAATAGTATCAGATCTTGATGCTTTAACATGGCATGGATACAGCAATATCATATGCTTGGCAAGTGTCGCAGGACCTCTCCCCTCAGAACACACATGAGTTGTAAGAAATGCCATTCACAAGATCAGGGTGGCAGAAATGTTTCATAAGATTTCTAATTTACAAACAGTTTTTCATACCACAACATGAAGGGTATATAAACATTTAGAATAACTGCTTAATTCAGAGTTAAATTTATGCTTAATTCAGAATTGATCAGGGACTTTTCAAGGATTCTGTGATGAAGAAAGGCCATCTAAAGTTGGAGAACAAGAACTGTGAATGTTATCCTTGCTCACCAACACATCTTAAACAAATTATAAGAAAGGTCTTCAAATCCATACAAACTTACAGCGGGATTTGTTAACATTTCTTAGGGTGCTTTCAGAAGAAGAGTTCACTGCTACCAACAGTGATCAACTCATGAAGAGGCCTTCAATCAGTCTAAATATATTCATATATTGCCTTGGCAAATAGATTGTATAGAGATGGATGGATGGATGTAAATAAATAGGTAGTGCACCTGTTTTGGTTTTTCCTCAAGAGATTTTGTCAGGTATGAAAAAAGGCAGAAGAAACTATGAGAAAGCAAGGGAGAACTACAAATTGAAGATGATATCGCCTTGACCCTTCCTAAGTTTCTGTGAATGAGACACAGCAATCACACAGCAAAAGCCTCATCTGAAAGTACCCTTAGATGCATTAGAGTTAGACAAGAGATTAAAGAAATGTTATATACTACAGTTACAAAACTGTCACAAATGTAAAAATTAGTAAGTAGCAATTATTCTAATAACAACAGTCACAAATCACATATTAATACAGCAATCAGGAGATCAAAAACCCTTTTCAGTATTTTGCATAGTTAAAGGCTGTTTTTTCCTAAAAAAAAAGAAAGAAAGAAAGAAAAGAAAAGAAAAGAAAAAGGCAAATGCATTTCAACATACTCTGGTGGTCGCGTGTCTGGTCCTAGATCCCGATGTAAAGAAATCCTGTCACTTGCAAAGGCATTAAAACAATGTTTTTCATATCCACGATCCTTTTCCTTCTCCTCATGTGGACTTAAATTGACAGCTTTGTATGCTTTACCAGAAGCTCCTGGAGCATTAGGATCCTGAGGGGGTCGATCCATGCGAGGCATCAGTTCTGCTCCTGTATAGAATCCTTGTAAACAGGGTTTCTGTCCAGCATTTGGAGTTTGCCTAATAGGTGCTTTAATCTGCATTTTTGGCTTTGCAGGTTTAATATTGTTCACAGCTTTTAATACTAAACCAAGTACATTAGTTATTTTTCCTTCTTTTGATGGTATTTCTGGCTCCTCATTAAAATCCCGCATTCCTACTTCTCGTTGTAACAAAAACAAAAATACTAAGAATATAAAAATAACAAAGGTAAACTTCCAAATTTTCCAGTGAGATATCTGTTTCATTACAAATCGTTTTAGCATTCTTAGGTAAGCCATCATGGAGAGTCCACATACAGAACGGCTTCTCAAAATGTTATTCTTTTTTCATCAGGGTAGTCAGATGCTTGCCAAAATGGTAAAATCTGCAAGATTTTTTTAAAAAGAAAAAGAAAAATGTTGTTGATGAGTTCAGTGATACAAATGGTTTATAAGAATAATTGTGTCCACTTAATCGGTGTCAGGAAAAAACCTTCTTTATTTTCCTGCTATTTTAATGTTTAATTGATTTTAACTGGAGTTTTAGTATATCAATTGTCAGATGCTGTGGTGTTTGTTTTATTCTACTCATTTTTTGCAAGCCATCCCAAGATGTTTGTAGCGGATGGGTTAGAAAAGCTTTTAATATATAAATAATAAATAAATAATTGGGTAAGAAAGACAACACTATGCAAGATAGTTTTCTTATCAGTGTGGCTCAAACGGTGTTCTCTTTTCTAAACTTATGAGGGCTTTTGGATCACTTAAGAAACTTTGTCAATTATGTAACCAACTTATTTTCCCTGAGTTCTTCCTGCCCACCTTCCTGCCCCTCTGCCCTTGTGCTACCTTTTCCGACATAAACTATAAATCACCTTCCCTCAGTTTTACTATCCAGCCAAAGGTAACTGGGCTTACAATTTCAGCCTGGAGGTTTCATTATACTTTTTCAGTGCTCTGCATACATTGCCACCCACACTTCAGAAACATTTAAAGCTTAACAGCCTGTTTTTACAGCCCCAAACATTTGAAGGCCTAATATCAGTCAGGCTTGCAAAATCATGTATTCCATATTCTTACTTGCATCCCATGCTTTTCAGTTTAAAAAACACCATACTGAAACAGTATTCAACATTAAGACAGTACTATCCCAAAGTCCCTCTTCATAGATCACTGCCTTTTTGTGGCAAAGGGGCTTGTGTAGCTCAATGAAGCTATGAGCTATGCCGTGCAGGGCCACCCAAGACAGACAGGTCATAGCAGACAGCTCTGACAAAACATGATCCACTGGAGAAGGAAATGGCAACCCACTCCAGAATCTTTGCCATGAAAACCCCATGGACAATACCAAAAGCCAAAAAGATATGACACTGGAAGATGAGCCCCTCAGGTCAGAAGGTGTCCAATATGCTACTCGGGAAGAGCAGAGGGCTAGTACTAGTAGTGCCAGAAAGAATGAAGTGACTGGGTCAAAGCCGAAAGGACACTCAGTTGCCGATGTATCTGGCTGGTGGTGAAAGGAGCGTCCGATGCTGCAAAGATCTATACTCCATAGGAACCTGGAATGTAACATCCATGAATCAAGGCAAGCTGGACATGGTCAAACAAGAGATGACAAGACTGAACATCGATATCTTACGAATCAGTGAACTAAAATGGACAGGAATGGGTGAATTTAATTCAGATGACCATCAGGTATACTACTACGGGCAAGAATCCCTCAGAAGAAATGGAGTAGTCTTCACAGTCAATAAAAGAGTAGGAAAAACAGTAATGGAATACAATCTCCAAAATGACAGAATGATCTCAGTTCAAATCCAAGGAAAACCATTCAACATCACAGTAGTCCAAGTCTAAGCCCGAACCACTGGTGCTGAAGAGGCTGA
Source organism: Varanus komodoensis (assembly GCF_004798865.1). NCBI lineage: Eukaryota > Metazoa > Chordata > Lepidosauria > Squamata > Varanidae > Varanus > Varanus komodoensis. Next base: position 30,653,599 of record NW_025336598.1, on the reverse strand, counting down.
AGCTGACCAGTTCTATGAAGCCTACAACACCTTCTAGAATTAACACCAAAAAATGATGTTCTTATCATCATGGGGGACTGGAATGCTAAAGGAGGAAGCCAAAGATAACTGGAATAACAGGCAAGTTTGGCCTTGGAGTACAAAATGAAGCAGGGCACAGGCTGGTAGAATTTTGTCAAGAAAATACGACGGTCATAGCAACACTCTTTTCCAACAACCCAAGAGACGATACTACACATGGACATCACCAGACGGTCAACACAGAAATCAGATTGGCTATGTGCTCTGCAGCCAAAGATGGAGACGCTCTATACAATCAGTAAAAACTAGACCAGGAGCTGACTGTGGCTCAGATCATGAGCTTCTTGTTGCAAAATTTAGGCATAAATTGAAGAAAGTAGGGAAAAGCACTAGGCCACTCAGGTATGACCTAAATCATATCCCTGATGAATATACAGTAGAGGTGACAAATAGATTTAAGGAATTAGATCTGATAGACAAGAGTGCCTGAAGAACTATGGACGGAGGTTCGGAACACTGTACAAGAGGTAGCAACTAAAACCATCCCAAAGAAAAAGAAATGCAAGAAAGCAAAATGGCAAAAAGCAAAAAGAACGGAAGTGAAAGGCAAGGGAGAAAGAGAAAGATACACCCAATTGAATGCAGAATTCCAGAGAATAGCTAGAAGAGATAAGAATGCCTTCTTAAATGAACAGTGCAAAGAAATAGAAGAAAACAATAAAATAGGGAGGACCAGAGATCTCTTCAACAAAATTGGAGATATGAAGGGAACGTTTCATGCAAAGATGGGCATGATAAAGGACCAAAATGGCAGGGACCTAACAGAGGCAGAAGAGATTAAGAAGAGGTGGCAAGATTACACAGCTTACACATACAAGAAAGAGCTTAACATCCCTGATAATCACGATGGGGTGGTCACTGACGTCGAGCCAGACATCCTGGAATGTGAAGTAAAATGGGCCTTAGAAAGTCTGAGCAACAACAAAGCTAGTGGAGGTGACAGTATTCCAGCTGAGCTATTCAAAATCTTAAAAGACAATGCAGTAAAGGTGCTACACTCAATCTGCCAGCAAATTTGGAAAACTCAGTAGTGGCCACAGAATTGGAAAAGGTCAATTTACATTCTGATCCCAAAGAAGGGCAATGCCAAAGAATGTTCAAACTACCACATCATTGCACTCATTTCACATGCTAGCAAAGTTATGCTCAAAATCCTACAAGCTAGGCTCCAGCAGTATGTGGACCCAGAACTATCAGAAGTACAGGCAGGATTTTGAAGAGGGAGAGGAAATAAGAGATCAAATCTAATCGGCAGAGGATGAGGTGGCTAGATGGAGTCACTGAAGCAGTCAGTGTGAGCTTAAGTGGACTCCGGGGGATGGTGGAGGATAGGAAGGACTGGAGGAATGTTGTCCATGGGGTCACGACGAACAACAACAACAATCTCAAAGTCAAAATGCAGTCTACTGAGAGCCTTCTGATAAAACTGCAATTACCGGCAAAGCAGGGAGGGGGTGATTCCCTCTCTCCTGTGTTAACCCCTCTGTGGTCTCAGAATCTACAGTGGTGAAATCTATGGAGAAGCTTTTGACCACATGCAAGTGAAAAGTTTCCTCATGTGAGTGGCTGTCTGCTGATAACAATATAGAATTCCAATTCATTCATTCATTCATTCATTCATTCAATGTTTATTCTACCCCACAGTGAAGAATGTAAGGTAAAAGCTTGTGTATCATGATAAATGGTTCAGGAATCTTCTCAACCGATGGACTCACAAATCATAAACACTGGTTGCCTTTCACATAATATGGTGAATCCAAAGTCTATTATAAAGAAACTACCAACATACAGGAAAATTCTTCTTTGCATGTGACTGGGCCGTATTACATGAGGGAGAGAAAGTGCCATAGCAACAAAAGTGTTATTTTATTCACTATTCAAAACTAAATGGGGTTTAAGGTCATTAATATTTATAATATTTATTTCATTTCTATATTGCCCCATAGAAGAAGTTCTCTGGGTGATTTACAACAATCAATAAAACAGACAATAAAATGCACTAGAATACCATAAAATTGAGGGGGAAAACCCATAGCAGTTTAAAACAGCTAAAGGAGACAACAGCAAAGAATGCAAAACATCTGGGATGGGTAATCCCCTTCAAGCTCCTGATAGGCCAAGTAAGTCTTTAAAGTCCTCAGAAAAGAGGGCTGTCCTAACCTGGCACCAAAAAGATGACAAATTTGGTACCAACCAAGCCACAGTGAGGAGGTTGCTTCACAGATGGGGGGCAACACAGAGAAAGCCTTCCCTCTTGCTGCTACTGTCCACACTTCCCTCAGAGTTGACACTCAGAGGAAGGCCCCAGAGATTGAGCATTGTGTCCACAACTGGGAGAGGCACTCTGACTGGTAGTGTGTTTAAGTCATGTAACAGCTTTATAGAGTAAAACCAGCACCTTGAATTGGGAGAAGGAGGATACAGGCAGCCAGTGCAAGCAGGCCAGAACTGGTCTTATGTGTTTGAACCTAACAGGTTTTGATTATTAATTTGGTTGCTGCATTCTGCACCAACTGAAGCTTCTGAACTGTATTCAAAGGCAGCTTCAGAACAAGTACATTGCAGTAATCTAATTTGTAATTTATTTTTTAAATAATAAGAAACAAAATGGAAAACATAGAACATCAAAACGTTACTAAGGGCCATTGTACAAAAATGCTTATAAAATTAGATGCAGGAAGTTTCACAAAGAATCAGCAATAATCTTTATTTCATTTAAACTTATAACTACAATTTTACATGATAATACATAAGTAGAAATAATGTTCGTTAAATTGGTAAGTAGGAAAATAAAACTAGTAATTTCACATGAAAAATTGCTTTAACGTAGACAACAAGTAAGATATGATTCACCCTAGAGCCTATTCAGAAACCAAATTAGAATTTAAAATACTTTCCCTCTCTTTTCTCCCTCTCCTCCTCCATTCTCTGCCCATTTTCCCTTCTCCTCTTCCTCCCTTCCTTATTTCACAAAACAATTATATTAATCTAATTATTGTTTACATTATGCATTAATGATATCCAAATATTCCATTTGCCATAATCTAATTTAGAGATTACTAGAGTGCAGATAACTGAAGCCAGGTTATCCCTGTCCAGATAGGGTTGTAGCTGGGCCACCAGCCAAAGTTGGTAGAAGGCACTCCGAGCCACTGAGGCCATATGAGTCCCAAATTACAAAGCTGGATCAAGGAACACTGAAAATATATACAGTGGTACCTCGGCTCACAAAAGCCTCGGTTCATGACCAAATCGGGTAGCGGACAAAAATTTCATTAAAAATTTGACTCGGGTCGCGAACTCCACATTGGGTGGCGATTGCAATCGTGGCCATCCCCCCCCACCCCTCAAGTGGGGAGATGGCCACGATCATGGTTGTGCTCATGCAGGGAAAACAGGTGCGATCGCAGTTGTGCTTGTCGGGTGGGAGTGGGGAGATGTATGCAATCCCCCCCATCTTTCCTGCTATGTGCGCAACCGCAATCTTGGCCATCTCCCCCCACAGCATGGACACGCCTGCCTCCCCCACCCAAGCACGCCTGTCTATGGCCGTGATTGCGGTCGTGCTGGGGGTAAGGGGAGATAGCCGTGATCTTTGTCACTTTGCTTCAAAATTTTTGATTAAAAAAAAAGTTACAGAATGGATTAACCTTATTTACATTGAACCTTATGGGGAAATTTGACTTGGCTCATGACCAATTTGGGTCACGACCAGAGTCCTGGAATGGATTAAGTTCGTGAGCCAAGGTACCACTGTATTTACTTTCTGTGACACTGAATACTAGCTGATGCTATGGAAGCATACAACCCGGCTAACCATATAAACATATAAAGACAACATAAAGTAAAAACATTCTGACATTCTTATAGCATTACAGCACAAGAAAGGACATTCATATGGTGTGTGCGCCATATCAGGACTCTTGGGATGCCACCCCTGAACAGTTAGAGGACTGCTGTTCTTTTCTGAGGGCTCTTTCTATTAGTCCAATGCATTTTATGGCCATTCAGAAGGACATCTGAATACGGCTAAGGAGGTGTGGGGAGTTGGTATAGAAAAGGAATGGTATCAGGATTCCTCGACCTTTGAAGATACTCTCTTTGCCACCTATGGGAAATCTGGTGGTTCCGAATGTTTACTGTATTAGCTACCTGCAGATCATGCAAACTGGCCTACTATTTTCTCTAGTGCACCTAGCTTTTAGGCAAAAGATATCAGGGAAGAATGGGCATGAATAGAGAACTATGTAAAACTTAGACATTCATGCTCTTTGCAGCTCATAACGCAACACAAATTAAACATTCTGTGTTGGGTTCTGAAAAATACTATTACAACTGCTGAAATATTAAATCTAAAACTCCAATTCTAAGCACATTTACTATGGAATAAATCCGACTCAACCCAATAGAGCATACATTTCAGTAAACATGAGGAGGCTCTATGTTTTCTTTATTAATTATGGGACAATAATTATGGCTTTATATTAAGCATGAATCAGAAATAATACATTCTTACATTATAACCAGAAATGTAGTAGGTTCTATGTCTTATATTCAAAAATGTTTCAGAGGATTGATCTGAAACTTGGCAGTGTAGGAAAAGCTGGTTTATGGATGGTCCTTGTCAACTTTGAGGTGGTTAGAGACTTACACTTTGAAGTTTAATGAATGCCTTCCAGCAGTCTGAGAAGTATTATTTTCTTTGCTGGGGTTATTTATGGGCCAATGTCTCCATTTGTACAGCATCTTTCAGGAAACTGCTGTCAGGACAGGGGCAAGATCTAGTATGTGCTTTGTTCTAACATGGTTGTGGTTCTTATTAAGGATAAAATTTCCATCCCCAGTCTCTTTTACCTTAGAGGAGTTCATAAGGTCTTCCTCTGGCATGCCCAGAGTGATCCTGCAGGAGGAATAAGGTAAATGAAAGTCAGAGTGTCTGGTAACCCATGAGACAGAATGGGAAGGGGGAGAGGGAAGGAGGGGGTTATGTCAGTTAAGGTTTTAGGTAGTTGGGAGACAATCAAGTGGGGAAGGGGATAGAAATAGAAGCATTAAGTAGAATTATTTATCCTTGCAACATATACATGGGCAGTCCCATGAGGCTGCCCATAACCCCCTGAGCTTGTATCCAATGGCAGAAAGAAGGATTGTAAAGATGAAGTCTTCTTCCTTGCTTCTCCTCCCCTGCAAAGGACTTAGAAGGCTGATTTCAGCCATCTAAATCTTATGTCTTGGAGAGCAAAGAAGACAGAGGCACCACCAGGATACTTTGTGCTGTGACAGAGCCTCACTCCTCCCCTCCCTGGTCCCCACACCTAAAAACATCTGTTTCTAAAGTTAATCTTCCAATCTCAGAGTTGCAGCCAGGATGGAAAGATCCATACTGACTGCAAGGATGGAAGGCACCCGGTATACCAAGGTGAGAGTGTATTTCTGAAGTCAAAGCTGGGACTCCAACCTCTCCTATGGCCAGCTAGATTTCATGCAGCAGTTATATACACCGGCATGTTTTAAAAAGGTCTAATTTGTATTAGAAATGTTTAGTGGTTAAATTCTGTATATTGAAACAAAAATCTGTCCTATTTGAATGTATTAGTGGTCTTCTTGTATATTGTTGTGAATCATCCAGAGAGCTTCAGCTATTAGGCATTATAGAAATGAAATAAATATGTGGTTGTTCTTTTATTATTCTGAAGAGGTGGGAAACCAATCCGTGAGCTTTTTTTAAAAAAAGTTTAACTCTAAAATTGAACACATTCTGAAATGTGGCTTACTTATCATAATCCCTGACAGCCGTTCTCTATGTATACAGAATGAAAAAATAATTATTTACATTTTTAAAAAGCACATTATAATATGATTATATTTTTACAAATCCAATCTTCTACTGTGCTATATTGCCTTTCTAAGTTCTAACTCCCATGCCTTGCTTAGCACAGCTCCATCACCAAACTGACACAGAACAACAGTTATATCCAGTATGTATTTTTGCACAGGTTGTGGACTTGTGTAACAGAACCTAAAAGCTCAGAGCTTTCAAGAAGGAAGAGCTGGTACTTAGGCTGGACAATTTTCATGAGATTAAAAAAAAAATAAAATGAAAGTTCATTTTAGGGCTGGATTGTGGCTGTATGTCCAGGAAACCACCATCCAGGAGAACCACCCAAACAATCTCACGGACAGACAACAAAGGGTGAAGGGGTGAGAGGCCGGCCCCCTCTTGGCTCGATTGCCTTATTCACTGTGTGTCTCCAAAGCAGCAGTAGGGCTTCCCTTTGCTGTGTGTACTCCATTTGCTGCTTGTTAGACAGTCATCCCTCATGCTTTCTCTCTCCCTCTCTTTCTCTCACACACCTGTCACCAACACCAGCTTCTGCTACTTGTAAGGGTCAGGAAAGAAGAAATATGGAGGGAAGCAGGAAAGACGACTGGGAAGACTCCCTTTTCTTATCTCTCCTGCCCCAGACTTTTATTGAGGTGTTTGGTTGCACTGCAGTTTTGCTCTGACAAGCTCTTGTAGCACACTTTTAAAATAAAGGTAAATGGACATGTCTTCCTTTCTTGCAGCCACCTGTTGGGTGAGGCGAGGGAGCAGTGCAGGGAGTGAAACAGCAGGGCAGCAATCAGCAACAGTATGATATGCCCCGGCCTCTGTGAAGCAGATGGATACGAATTCTCTCCCTGGACTGCACAGGCAGTCTCTAAGGCCACCTCACACTACCTCACTTTGAGACACCCCCCCCTCCGCCCAAGTGTGGTATTCAGGCTGGGCAGCTTTCTGGGCAGCTTGCCTAATTTCTTGCTTCGGGAATGACTTCAAGGAAGATTGAATGGGCAGGCAAGTTCACTTGCACCAGGCAGCCTCCTAAAAGTGAAAAAGTATATGGATGGCTTTGAGGAACCTGCCTGCTAGCTCTCTCCCTCTGAAAGAACGAGGCAAAGCAGGACAGCTGCTCCTCTTCCAAGGAACCCTACTGGCTGCTCTCCGGCTTCAGAATTTGTTGGAACAGTTAATGGGCCAGTGTGAGGTCAGTGTCTGCCTGCTCCAGGATCCTCCATGCAGGAAATGCAGAATTTCCTGCTCCTCTCCTGAACACTGTACCTCGAGATGGACGGGCCTAGTCTCCAAGCAGCCAGGGGAGTAAGCTTAAGTTGCAGTGAGTCCATGAACAGGCAAATCAGGGATTTAAGTGCACCACTCTGCTACTGAAAGCCATTCAGTTCCGATATAGTGAATAAGCTGTAATTTAGCAGCATTTTGGATCCTGGATAAGCAAGGGAAGCCTTTAACAAAACTTGTTCAACATATAAGGGTTTTGTTAATTGAATACTGTTTTCATGGATCATTTTAGGTATCTACTTTGTATAAACAAAAACATCTAAGTAGTTACACTGCAGCATCAAAAATATCTGGATCTAGGATATCCACCCCATCACTATATAAAGCGACAGTTAAATTACATATTTCCATACATGTTATTAGTACTAGTTTGATGTAGTTTGCCACCCCATCCCTCTTACACTGAGGGCATCCCAAAGTTCACCACCTGCTGGTAAAGCTACACCTAAAGATTAACAAAGATAGGCTGTGTCCGGTTGAGTCATAAGAATGCCAACTACAATTATACACACCTCCCCTCTTTATGTCAACATCTTCTGTTCTGAGAATTCCACATCACCACCAGCAGCTCCTGGCAGTTTAGCAGGAACTGGCTTTGCCTTCTCTCTCTCTCTCTCTCTCTCTCTCTCTCTCTCTCTCTCTCTCTCTTACACACACACACAGGCTCTTTTTCTCATATATCCACACAGTCTCTTTTTTCTTATTTGCACATCCATCAAACTGAAGCTCGAAAGCTGGCAGAATCAGAACTAAAAAAGGAGAAGCAAAAGTCTCCTGCACCTTTAACAGTCTAGAAAGGCAGTTTTGACAAGCAAGAGGCTCCTACAAAATGGCAAGCTGCGCACACCTCTACCAACACATTAAAGGACGAAAAGATATTACACGCTGCGAGGCAAAGCCTACAGGCCGAGCCCGGGGTCCCTTTCCGCCTACCGCCCCCCCTCTTCACTCCCCAAGACAAGTAACACAAAAAGTCGAAGTTGGACCTTTTTACTCTAGCCATAAAATAGAAACTATTTAAAAGAAATCAAAACGATTTTTAAAAATCGTTCTGCGCTGTGTGCTTTATTTATAAGAAAAGGTGATTGCTAAAAATCCATTTACTTGTTCCGTTTTAAGCGAATGCTACAATTTGGCTCAGTTCGTAATTCAGCAAACCACTGATCATCTCAGCAGAAGTTGGGGGAAAGGCGGCGGGCGGGCTGAAGGTGGGGTGTGCGTGTTAACTGAAAGAAGCGCCAGCGAGCAACAGACGCCCGCCTGAAAGCGCCAGCGACCCTCTGGAAAGAAAGCCGGTCTTGTCTCCGGTCCCTCGCCGTTCCCCGCAACCTGCCTCTCCACGCTCACCGGCTGCCGGGATGGTCGTGCAGAGGGCACGTTGCAGCTTTTTACTCACGGCAGGAAGCACAAGGGCACCGCTCCGTCGTCCCGGCGGCGAGGGCTGGCCTCGCCGCGACTTGCCCTGCAGGCGCCCAGGTGCGCGCCGAGCCGGGGACGCGGCACGCAACGGCACGGCAACCCGCGCCCTGAGGGTTTACCTGGGCGGCTCAGGTGGGTCCAGCGCTCCTCCTTCCGTTCCTCCAACGGAAGGCACCGAGCCACGTGCCGCGCGGCGGGAGGAGCGGACGGAAGAGCCCGGCAGGCGCGCGCCATCCTCTCGCGCCGCTTGCCCGCGCTGCAGAGGCGCCTTCGAGGCGCGCGGCAGAAACCCGCGCAACCGCAACCGGGCGCCCGCCTCGGAAGGCCTCGTGGGGCTGTTCCATGCGTTCCAGGTTGCCCAGTGTGCTTACTCGGAACGTAAGATTTCCCTGAGGCCGGTGTTCTTAGTGTTGGGGTGTCGGTGGCAGAGTGGTGCTGCTTTGCAAGTTGTTTTGCCCGGATGGGAACGCGTTTGGGCTTTGGAGGCTTGAAAAGAACGCAAAGGTCTCCTTTGGACTCGCGGGCTAGCTCATGCCGTTCAGAGGCTTCCCTCCTTTTTCTCCTCGCTTCCAAACCACGAGAGAAATGGGGATGCTGCGCGACGCGGCAACTCTGTATGCAGAACACGCAGAGAAACTGGCCTTTGTTTAAAAAGCTAGCCATAAAATATAGGGTGTGTTCATTAAAAAAAAAAAAGTTCTGCCTGGGGTGCTTTATTTAGAACGAAAAGGTGGTTGCTAAAAATCCGTACTTGTTCCGTTTTCAGCGACTGCTGTAATTTGGCTTAGTAAACTGCTGTCAAGCTGATCACTGATCATCTATGTAGAAGAACAAGGAAGCTTGCACGGTTGACATTCGTTTCGCACTAATTAGTCCTGCAAAAGGAGCGTGTTTGATTCACGGTCTGCTTATTCATGCAGACAGGCCATCAACCGTACTGAAGGATGTACAGTACTTAGATCCCAATTTCCAAAGCATGAAAATGAAAAGCTTTATGAAATAAAGCACAGTTTGGTTCTGTGCTTCCTATATGGAAGGGAGAAAAGGGATTCTGAGGTGGATAGGAGAAAATGAGCAAAAGCTTTGCCATCATGTGGCTGCTAAAAAGCTGACACTTTAGACTTAAGATGGGATTCCTGATCTGATCAGAAAGCCATGTTACAAGTCTTGTTTCCCATGTCTGCCTTAGAAATGCTAATGGGCCTGTGCTTTGTAGGTACACTCTTAGATAACCTCTCCTTAAGATTCTTTTTGTATTGTGTTCAACCCTCTTGTTTTACCTGAACGTGCCTCTAGCATGCTGTGTAAGTGATCACGCACCCCTCCCCCAAACTTTGCATGTGACTATAGGTTATGAAAAGCATCCTGTACTGACTCTGTCTTTGTAGTCCCTTCAGGCTACCTACATGCCACATGTATTCCCTGTATGCCTGAATAAACTGTAAATGTTCTTTTGATTGTACACCCCCAGTGGACTCTCAAGGGGGGGGGGGTCCTCATGCCAGTGTCCAAGAGATGATGAGTTATGATCACTGTTTGCAGAGATGTCCTTAAACAGGACAACTGATAGAGTGGTCATTTCTGAATCGCCAAAGAGGAAATAGCATGGGGTGGGGGATAAAGGAGGACACCAATTTCCTTAATAGCTATGTATGTATAATGGCAAATGTGTAAAAATAATTACTATAAATAGAAATACAGTAAATGCTATTACTGTAGCATGGTGTGAAAGACTGAACAGGGGACTTGTGCCTGCTCAGTTTGTTGCCTGGGTGTTCACTGTGGAAGGGTAACGGGTTGGTTTGTTTTTTTTTTTTTTTTTTTAAGTTTAAAACTAGAATTGGTCAGGACAGCCCTTCAAATAACTAGATAATTGTTCTCTGTAAAAGAGAACTCATGGCCACATGTATCGTGGTTGTAGTGGTGTATATTGCAGTATACACTATTTAGATTTTCTGTCTCATTGCTGTTGCACGTATGTTTAATTTCTTTACATTTTTAACTGCTTAAGAATAGATCTTAAGCAATCTTCTAATGAAATAACCCCAATCTTCATTCATTGCATGTCTGTGTAACATTTCCATTTCACCTCTGCTTTCTTCCTCTTTGAATTGTCTTACTATGATTCTTATACAAATAATTTACCTTTCAAATTCCTTCATGACTTTGCTTACAGCAGGTTTAATTTGCTAGAGCTTTTACTTTAAATCTTCCTTTGGGTACACATTCTCTCACCTTCTTCATTTATTTCATAACTGGCTGACTTAAACATGACAAGTATCTAATCAAGTGAAAGCTTATCATGGAACTTCATATTCTAACACATTTCTCTGTTTTGCTTTGCTTTCTCTTGCACCAGCCTGGAGATTGGCCAAGAATATATCCCACTGAAATCATTTGAATAACAAAAAAACCAATTGCTTTTGAATTATTACAATGCAGTCCTTTTGTTTCCTCACAAACAAGTTTCATTCAGCATGTCCCACACTAGAGACATTCAAAAAGAAATTGGACAGCCATCTGAGTGGGATGGTGTAATGTGGTGTCCTGCAACAGCAGGGGGTGGACCCAATGGCCTTCATGGCCCCTTCCAACTCTACTATTCTTTGATTCTATTTCCTTGTAAATATGCATTGGATATTAGTCATACCTAGCTGGACTGGTACCACAATCTCTATACCTCTCTGTCCAGAGCACTGAAAATCTCAAGTGTTGAAAAGTACATTGTAATGCAGTATGTTTTTCCCTATTGATGACCCAGTGTCTGGAATGCATTATTTAAATATAAAATATCTGAAAGTTTGGTATTTCTTGTTCAGTGGGTTCTTTGCCTAATAAAGTCATATTTAATCAGTATTTTGGTACACAAGTGGTGTGTAAAACATTTACCATTCTAAACAGCAGCTACACTCATGAAGGTACAAGTGTCAGAGGGTCCTGGCCCTAGCAGAATTTGTAATTTATTTAACAGAAAGTTTTTATATAGAGAGTTTTAAGAGTAGACAGATTTATCCCCCTTTCCCCGTCCTCTCTCTTGCCATTGCTAAAGTTTCCAGAAGTGAATGAAGATAGGGGTTCTGTAGCTTTCATGGACAAGCTAGAGTGGTGTAGTGGTTAAGAGCACAGGACTGGGACTCGGGCAATCTGAACTGTAGTTCCTGCTCAGTCACGGAGCCAACTGGGTGACTGTGCCAGTCACAGACTTTCAGCCCAATCTATTCAACAAGGTTGTTGCTCTGAGGATAAGATTGAGAGGAGGAAGAAAATTATGTAAGCCGCTTTGAGTAGTGGGGAAAAAGTGGGATAGAAATCTAATAAATAATAAGCTATACCTGCTAAAATCATCTTGCACAATTAAAGATGCAGGAGGCTCTCCTCATTTGCATTTGGCCACCCTAACCTTTGAAGAACTTCAGCAAAAATGTGCATTGATCTTTTTCATTACCTCATGCAGTCCAAAGAAAGAAAAGTGATAAGCTCTTTCTGGCATCAGTATTTTTAACTAACCAGGGACTTCCAGGTTCAGAGCTTAAATTCTGAGGCTGCAACTATATACACACTTGCCTGAAGCCCTACTGAATACAGCAGACTTGGTTCTAACTGAATGGACATTTATTTATTTATTTATTTATTTATTTCCTGATTTGTATCCTGCCTTTTTCTTACAAAGGGCTCAAGGCAGCTTACATCATTCTCTTCTGTCTTATCCCCACAACAACAACCCTGTGAGGTAGGTTGGACTGAGAGTCTGTGACTGGCCCAAAGTCACCCAGTTGGCTCCATGGCCGAGCGGGGACTAGAACCCAGATCCTCTGAGTCCCAGTCCCATGCTCTTAACCACTATACCACACTGGCTCTCTGTGTTGGATTGCACTGTTAGTCACTATACAATTACAATTTATGCAAATACTTTATCCTAGAACTTGAACTTGCTAGTTTGAGCTTTGTTCCCATTCAACTCTCACCAAAATCACTGGCAAAGCTCTCTATTAATATGGATTTGACAGCACCCATATGACATAATATGGATTTGACAGCACTATATGTTTTAAATAACCTGTTTGTGGCTTCATTTTGTAAACAGTTATGCACTGTGCTGCAGTTGCTGATGAGTTGCTAAATATTCTGATCAGGTTTCCTTTGGAAAACAGAGCATGATATTTTAGGGATCCTATTTATTTTTCAGTTACTGAACAGGTAGTTTTGAGTGAGGTTTGAAAGGTTGAAAGAGGTAACTGGGGTTTTAGTTCCTTTTGCTACTCGGATCATAGACATACTTAATTTGCTGAAGAACCTGTTCCTTGAAGACAACTGGAGACCAGTGCATGCCTTTTGCGAAAATATTTTGAACATCCTGTGTGTTTAAAAAGAGCCAATAGCATCACTACTTTTATGTTGCTATAGCCACAGGGAACTTAAATCTCCAGTGCAAGCAAATGAGGCAGCCAGAGATGCAGACTTGCTCCCCTCCCTCTGCCTCCGAAGGCAGCATTGAAGGTGAGTTGCTAGGCAACACCGTGCTGAACACTGGACTTCTTTTTCACTAATAGAACTGAACTGACCCCACTCTCTCTCGGGAGTCTTTCAGCTGAAAGGCCATGTATTAGAAACAAGGCTTAAGATATCAAATGCTGCTAAAAATATCATTAAAAAGCTGAGAAAGAATAGGGTCATCCTGGAAAGAGCTATTCTTTCATCACTGTCAACTCGGAAGGGCAGGAAAGCTTTAAATGACAAGTCTAAACCCCAGTGATGTGGAACAGAGGAGAAAGAATAAAATATTAAAACTTCTCTTGGGATCTGAATTAATCACAACCAGTAAACTAATTCCATGCAAATTAGCAATTTAGTGCTGAGATTAACCTGTGAGTACTGGACAACGATGATTCTGTGTTGCTATTCCTCTGCATCCTTTAGTACATTCATATAATTTCTATGCCACCCCATTCGCCGAAGCCTCGGGGCGGCTCAAAAAACATCAATTAAAATATAATACACTAAAAATATAAAACGAATTAACAATATAAATTTAGAGTTCCATATGCAAAAAGGTCAAGGTTCCTGCATTTTAAATTGTTCTGTAGAAGAGGGAAATCATAAGCCACACCCTCAAAAATTCTCTCCTGTTAAAGGGGCAGGAGCCTTGCCCTTACTTTGTATTTGACCACTTCATCATTGTTGTTTACATTTAATCCTGTTTTGTCTTACAAGGAACCCAAGCCAGCTTGCACCCCATCCAGTGTACTTTTAATCTAATACAACATGAAGAGTTACTGTATTTTTCCCACTATAAGACGCCCCCATGTATAGGCCCGCCACTCCCCCCCCCCCCCACCCTCCCCCCCCCAACCCCCCCGCGCCCCCCCTGAACGCGCCCATTATCCTCCCCCCCCCCCCTCAGAGTGCACCCATGGTTCTCCTCTCAGCCCCCCGTGTATAAGACGCCCCTCCATTTTTAGGTAAATATTTTAAAGAAAAAGTATCGTCTTATACACGGAAAAATATGGTAACAAGTAGAAGAAATAAGTAAACCTACATTTGTAGGATAACTATATAGTTCAGGAACCTCTCTTCTTGTAGGAAATGGACTTCTTTACATCTTTGAAAACAAGCTTGTTCCCATCTTTCTTTAGTATAATTTAGACTTTTTTGCTGTAGTGTGGCTGAAGTAGCAAGCCAATACCTGGGACGTTTCCAAGGCTTGTCTTTTCTACCTACATATGGCTTCCAACTTAAATTATCATAGTCTATCCATGACTGTCTGAGATATTAGTACATGAAAAGGAAATGCCTGTTGTAATGAGGCAAAGCAATTTCTTTTCAGTGATAAAACAGAAAATTCTGTGTACTGAGAAATATCATACGGAATTAGCATTTTAGAATTGCAACATCTGCTATTTGCTACAAAGCAGGACACAGGATCCCAAAATGGCCATTGGAATAAAAACAAAAACACAATACACAGAACAAACACTGGTTGTTTATAATGTCTGTGGTTCCCATTATGGTTCTAGATAAAGAAACATGACCCTACAAATCAAGAGGGACTTCAGAATAAGAGTTCCACCAGCTGAGGAAGGAGCTTCACAGTGCAATCCTGTACATAGCTACTCAATCCAACTAACACAATGGTACTTACCCTGCATTAAGAGACTAAAGGATTGCAATCTTACTCAGCAAACTGAATTAAAAGGAACTTACCTCTGAGTACGCTGAGCTGCCTAGAGAGGTGGTGGGCTCTCCCACACTACAGACATTCAAAAAGCTAGACAGCCAAATGAGTGGGATGGTATAACATGGTGTCCTGCAATAGCAGGGGGTTGGACTCAATCGCCTTCATGACCCCTTCCAACTTTACTATTCCACCATTCTGTGATATAGAGGATTACATTGTTAAACAGAACCTTAAAAAGCATCTGTAAAGAAAAAATGGGCCATTCTAAGTTGATGCAGCAAGCCAGTTTACTTTTTACTTGAAGACAAACAATCCATTTATCTGTCTAGATTTGCAAGAAATTAAAAAGCAGCAACAACCAACAAAACTAAATAAAGAGTGTGGCGGCAGTGCCTGTGGTTCTCTATCCATGAATCAGAGGAAGTACCAGCCAAAAAAGGAACCTGCGGTTAGCCACAAGAGCTGTCATGAAGAAACCATGACATTAGTGCCTCTGGAAACTACAATCAAGTTTAATATGATTGGAGAGCAGGATACCATCACCCCCAAGTTATGGGAAACAAAAATAGATTTGAGTGTATACATGCATTTTATTTATGACTCCAACATGTGCCTTTCTGATTAAATGTACAGGACAGCCGATACGAAAATTACAAAATCTGTGGGACAATTCAGAAATTCATCTAATAAGAACAACACTAAAATCAGAAGCAGTAAAACCAAACAGAAACA
This sequence comes from Varanus komodoensis, assembly GCF_004798865.1. Lineage (NCBI taxonomy): Eukaryota > Metazoa > Chordata > Lepidosauria > Squamata > Varanidae > Varanus > Varanus komodoensis. Next base: position 30,638,072 of record NW_025336598.1, on the reverse strand, counting down.
TTAAAAGCTTACCAGCAGCAAATTCAACCAGGGAAAGCTATTCTAAATAATATTTTTATCTGACATCTTAAAGTGGACAGTAGAAGTGCCAAGAGCACTTCTGTAGGTATTTATTATTTATTAGGATATTTCTAACCTGTCCGAAACATCTCTGGATGGCTTCAAAATGTCTTCAAAAGGGATAGTATTAGCACAATTCATGATTGTATCTTGAACAACATTTTCCCCCAGAAAACCTGGTTCCGGTAGCCTGAGACCTGCTTCTGCTGTTGTTCAGGATGGGTTACTCAAGAGCAAAAAGCCTTGCCCAGCAACAGCCAGAGAAGTTCCGAGGCACTCCAGCTTTGGATTCAGGATAATCCACTGCCATCCCTGGAAAGGTATCTTTCAAACTTTTAGCCTCTGGAGGCCCAATTGTAGCTTCCCCATCTGGGCTTGCTTTCCTGTTGTGTGACTGCAAGAGTTCAGAACCGCTTGTTCCAGCTTTGGTGGGAAGTCTAGCCATGTAAGTACAGTCCTTCCCTCAAGTGCCAACAAAAAGGATTGCTGCCCAGCTCTCTTGTGGTTCCTTATTTCCAGTGGTCGCTTTCATTTTGAGAAGGCAGAAACGGTTCACACTAAGGACCTGGAAGAGGAAGAAAACAAGGACTACAGAGGGACACATGAAATAATAGAATCTCTCTCTCCCTCCGCGTGTGTGTGTGTGTGTGTGCTTACTGAGGTCTCCCTATAGCTGTAAGTGGCGATGTGACCAAAAACACACCGGTTAGCCATCTTGCTCCACCTGTGTTTTGAAACTAATTGCTGGAAAACTCACAAGGTCATCCTTCTCTTCCCTCTTCCAGAAGGCTTAGAACTCAGATCTGCTTAGCTCCAGCCCCAGTGGTGTTCTAGGCCCCATAACCCATCCTGTGTGCAAGAGACATCAGGCACTTCATAGGCAAGTGCCCTCCCCCCTGGATCCTATGTATGGAACGGTGCAGTACAGTCTCTATTTGCTTAGATACTAAGTTCCTTATATGCTTAGTGTGCTGTTGTAAGAGCTGAGAAATCCCCTGGCAGCACTCATAGAGGGATCAGAGGGGCAATCCTATGGTGCCCTGGCTCTGGGTGAGGGGCAGCAGCAGGAAAGGTCCTGGAGTCTCTGGGCTGAGACTCAGAAATTGGAGCCTCTACCCTGCTCCCTAACAAGCAACACAGAAAAGATTACTGGCTACCTCTTTGAGGACAGCAGTCAGCATAGCCTGGGAAGAAAGGGGTGTGGGGCTGGTCAGGGAGAAGGTAGGGGGTGCTAATTTTACCCTGCATCTGAACAGGGCTCCAGCCTCCTCTGTTCCCCTTCTGCAGTGCTTCATCTAGTTCTCTGAAAACACTTGTCTAGATGAAGCTCATGGTTCAAGGTGCAGATACTGCAACTCATAAGCCTCTGAGTTCAGAGCACTGGATTGGCCCCTAAACTTAGGCAGAAAACTTAGGCCTCTAACACCCAGTCAGCATGCTGAAAATTGTAGCCCTTTTTCTATCTAAATGTGCACAGGATCACATCTTAATCCACATATGACAGTTTTACATGTGCCTTTCTATGCTTGTGTACCCAGTAAGGCAATCAGTTTAGAAACGGAAACTGTGTATGTGTGTCACTGGGACAAATCTGCTGAGATGTGCTACTGCCGAGGTTAAAAAATCGTTTTTACAAATGGCTCTCAGACCCTGTGTAGGGATCACACGCACCTGGAGAAGACGCACATTAACAGCTTTACGCATTTACACCAGATGGCATAAGAAACCAATCTTCTAAGCTAGTGAAAACTTGTTCAGGTTTTATAACTGAAAAAGTAGTCATTTTGCCACATCAATCTCCTTCTAAATGTTCCACAACAAGCATGGAAAGCAGTATGATTTCTTTCCTCACCCTTCTTCTGTGTCTAGAAGAGAATACTTGACTTTGTGCTGGAGGCAAATAGGCAAGTGCGCTAGGGAAATACAAGGAAGAGAACTGCATTTTACTGCCACCCCAGTAAAGCTGCTTCAAAACTGCCAGGAGTTCGCTACTGGAACATGGACCTAACAATAGCACCATCACCAAGGGAACGAAAGTATTGCATTCTGCTTTGTTAACCCTCAACTCATACCTCCCATCTCTAGCACAGGAGCACAGTGCTGGCATGAGAAGGTTAACTGCAGCGCAGAACTATTCTCAGGTCCACTCAGTCACATGGCAAATATAAGATCATACTGATTTCCAGCTGCTCCAGCTTCACTTGAATCGAATGCTGAAACTAGCACATTCTGCAGATAGCCACAAATGGATTCCCACATGCTAAGGCAGCAGGAAAGTAACATGACCAGCGGTCTTCTTGCTCCTGACACACAGTGAAAAGCAACCAGTTATGTACAAGCCCTCCTCGCAAGTATTTTGCAATAAATGATGCCTGCTGTAAAAGCTGTTTAGTGCACATATCACTGTTTGAAGTGCATGTGAATGTTGCCATGTACGTCCCGCTATATTTACAGTTTCTTCCCATCTTTTTTCTTTATGCTACCCCACCCAGACCTCCTACAAAAACGCACGGAAGAGAAGCAGCAAGAACAAAATGCTTGTGTACTGGCAGCTGTTTTCCTTTTCAAAAAACCTGCACATTTGGCAGGGGACACACACATTTTGGACTAAAGGCTACATGTAATATTACAAGCATTCCATGGACAGCTAAAACTGCAGCCTCTCAAGGTAGATGCCTGGAAATTATTCAAGGTTACACAGACAATTATCACTAAACAGGGACAGTTCTTTGACACAACAGTCCAAAAACGAATTACACAAATTGATAACAGAGGCATTTGGCAGATGTTTTAATAAATAGATGGAATACCAGGTGCAAGGAACGATTTGACCTTGGACAGAATTTATCCAAGTGATTTAAGTTAAGATGATTGTATGTGGGAAACTGAAGCTTAAATTCTCCCATTCAGTTAAAGTTCATACTGTAATGAAGAATACTGTCTCTGCACCCACTTTCAGAATGGTCACGAGGCTAAAATACTACCCTGAAGATCTTGAAAGGAGGACAGGAAAGAAAAAGATGCAATAGAACATGTAAATACAACCTTACGAAGTCACTGGGACAGTTATACATTGACCTGACACCACAACCCATTGTAGGCGACTAGACACAACAGGTTGCATTGTTAGGTGAACCTGGACCACTTTCCACTTTCTTCATGAATAAGCCAAATCATGGCTTGTTCTAGGAGGTATCCGAACACTGCTAGGTTGTTGTGGCAACCAAACTCGGGAGAGCAATTTTATCATGGGTTGCTGAGACTAGCTACAGATGTAAATCAGCAAGCACAGCAACTGGTCCCCATCCACTTTGATTTTGAACATTCTTGTTTCTGCTGCTGCCAGTAACAGCCCTTCCATCATTGCCCAAATGGCACTTTGATTTGATTGGCCCAATGGTGTGATTATCATTGGTTTACCACCTTTCTTTTTGACGTTTCTGAAAATTGTGCAGATATGTTTGTACTTATTATTTCTGTTGTAAGTGCACAAGAGTACAGTTGCAGTTGAAATGTGAAGTTTTGCCTGGTCAATTTCCTTCTATAGCTCAGCTGTTAAGGGGGCAGTGAAACAGAACAGGTAACAAACAAAGACATTGACAAGGTAAACTGCAAATAGGCTAATTTGTTTGCATCTGACAAGTTCTGGGTAAAAAATAATACTAAGGGACAGAAGGAACTCATTTGCACTACCATACTGCATTTACATTCCATCTTTTTTCCTTTTGTGAGGAACCCAAGGCAGCTTACATAGCTCCATCTTGTCCTCACAACAACCCTGTGAGATAGGTTTGGGTGAGAGTCTGTGACTAACCCAAAGTCACCCAGTAAGCTTCATGGCTGAGTGGGGACTAGAATCTAGATTCCCAGTCCAACACTGTAACCACCACATCACACTAGCTTTCATGACAGAAAAGCACCAAAAATGGGGAGAACAGCATGAGAAGTAACACACTAAAAGTGTGTGGGGGCACCATCTCCCACCTAGCAATGCACCTCTCCTGATTTAAGGTGTTGAACTGAAAGTTCTCAGTGGCTTCCACCTTTGCAACATTTCCCTGAATCTGAAAGCTGAGCCATTAGAAAAATAAAATGCTAGAGAAAAGAAGGATGTATTAAGCTTGATCTTGGTCTCTAGAAAAGAGAAACACCAAACTATAGTATAAGTAGTCCCTGGGTTATGAACATCTGGGTCATGAACTACCCACACTTAGGAATGTGTGATCTGCTATAAAGCCTATATGACTATCTCTTGAAAAAGCCATGAATATCTCTGGGGAACTATGGAACACATTTGGAGATGCATCATCAGTGGCCATGTAGTTCTCTACTGATATGGTTTTTTCATGGTTTTTTCCTAGAAATAGAGAATCACTAAAGATATTCACAGCTTTTCCCTACAAATTGTCACAACTATCTCTAGGAAAGAATGCAACATGTTTGGTGATGCATCACTCAGTGGATGTGTAGTTCCTACAGTATTCACAGCTTTTCATTTTGTGGCACCTGGACCCTAGACTGCAGTGGTAACATCCACCCTCCCACCTGAATCAAACGCTGACTCTCCAGCACCAGGTCCATCTGCATCATCATCAGTTAATCTTAGGGTTCATGTTAACTCAAGAATCTTCTAAACTGTTTTAAGAACTGTGTCTTTTGGTTTTTTTACAATACTGTATAGCCACACAGATACAGATTCTCTCTTTACAGCACCAGTTGTTACATTATTACTATTGTATTATTATCATTATTACACTGCAGTTTTGTTTTAAGATGTTTTAGTGAACATAGAAGTGTTTAAGTGTTTTATACGTGTAGAAAGGTAAAATATATACAAAAATGAAGACAAACTTTTGGCTTACTCATGTGATCCGACTTACATACAAATTCAGTTTATGGACTTTCTCGGGAATGGAACTCGTTCCTAACTGGGGAACTACCCGTAGCTAAAACTGAGTGACACAGATTGCGGTGGTAGCACCACACCTCTCTTTGAGAATTCTGAGTTTACACACTATGTATCCCTCCAAATAAATCCCCCCTACAAGGGTGAAGAAACCGTGGGTGTAGCTGAACATTTTCTCTGAGGAGTTCTGAGGTGCAGAGATCCTCAAAAAAAGTTCTGATTGTGTCTACGGTTCCCTTACACTGTGCTGATTTTTTTGCATCACAGCCAATCCTGCAGCTAAATAGTAGCAGACACTAATTATCTTCTGTATTTACTGAAACTTCCAAAAGAGAGATACATCTAAAAAATAGTCTCTACTCTCCACATTTCCTCATTGGTAACACAGAGCATCTTCAACCGCACAGATCTCTTTCTGGCCCCTTCTCTACTCCCCTCCCTCGGTAATCCCCGCCACAATTGAAATCAATGCATACAATATAGCTCAAGTCCTGATAGATGCGCGTGCCTTATCGAGTATTTCTTTCCTGATCTTCGGATAATTTGGATGTGCTTCTAGTACCTGTTGAAAGGGGAAAAATAATAATAAAACAGCTGAAAAGTGATACCACAGTCTAAAACTGGAAGTTATTAAATAGTTCTATTGATATAGATTTAAAGCTATTTTACAACAGCATTTCACCATGTAACATAAATATTCAGGAGGTTGTGTCTGGTTATATAATTTCAGTTCCATCATGGAAAAGAGATTTATTCAACCAGCTTCTCCCAAATATATAAAATAATACAATATCTAGGGTTTTTTATTAGTTGCTTAAGAGTGTATTGTGACTCTTAAATACCATCTAAAACAATCATTCAATCATTATATAACTCACCTTATGGCAAACATTGATTGCATCAATGTGTCTCTTGGCTTTCAGGTAATTAAAGGCCAATTTGAAACCTGCAGAAACAACATGTCACATTTTTGGCACAAGAGAAAATTTTCATGCCTTCATATACAGAAGCAGCTTTGTGTTTTCAGGTCAGCTTAGGATTTTACAAGTAGGACAGACATAGCGTGTGTGCAGTTACTTATTCTTCTACTTACCTTTTACAATTAGGGTCAAAACAATATCAGCTAAAATGAGAAGAGATACACATAACTCATTACCCACCATCTTCTTGGGCTTGCCTCCCTCAAAACCAGCACATCCGTCTTAGTGTACAGAGCTCCATCTCCAGAGACAGGAGATAAAGGTGAAATAACAGGTCTGGTTTCATACATATGTATTTCTTTTCACAAAAGGTGGGCGGGGGGGAGATCCTGTCACAATTTTACAATATGAGGAAACTAACAGGAATTTGCCAAAACCAATGGAGCAGGGAGAAGATGAGTCAAGGCCAAATGCAAGGGCGTAACTTTCCCTTTGGAGCAGCAACTACCTCCCGGAGGAGGTTTAACCCACTTCTTTCTAACTTGGTTTTTAAATTGTTGCTATGGTTTTGAGAGTTCTGCAATGTTTTTATTTAATTATAGCTTTCATTTGCTGCATTTTTATAAGCCACCCTAGTGACCTTTGAAATGGTGGTACAGAAGTACAGCGAACAAGCAAAATACAGAACAGTAAGTTTCCCCTCTTTTGCCTTTCCCCTGCACGATCCACTCACCAACATCTTCTGGCGGCATGGAGCTGGTTTTGTGGCCACCTGGCACAAACAGCCCAAGCGGAGAGCCTCAGTGGGTCTTTCCAGGCTCCGCTGCACAGAATGGCCTCAGTTGCTCCTATGCTGAAGTGCCTAAGCCGAGAGCTTCCCACACTGGGCTCCAGGAAATGGAGGACTGCTTAAGCCAAATGCCTCCCGTGAAGGCATGTCTGAGAATAGTTACACTCCAGCAGCAGGTATACAGCTCCCACAATGGCTTCCAGGGCTGAAGGGGATGCAGCGTGCTCTCCAGTCCAATCCCAATCAGAGGAGGGTGGCTGGCTGGGAGCAGGGAGTGAACACAGGAAACCTTATCCTCTTGGTCAAATCCAAATTACGGTGCGTGGGAGGCTGGGGAGGGGCCTGCTTCATCTCCTTTTAGGTGCTGCAGCCCTCACAAAGGGTTGGGGTAGGCTGAGGAGAAGGAGGGCAACTTGAGCCCCCCTAGATATTTTCGTCTTCAGGGGCCCTTATTTCCACACCACTGAGTATGCTGGGTATGGCTGATGTGATACATGGCCCTCCAGATGCTTTGCTCACCCTTGAAGCCTACAGGGAGAGGGAACTGAGCTCAGAGACTGTGTGGCAGAGCTCCTTCTTCCATCCCACAAACGCTTACATTATAAAGAGGCATTGCTTCTCATCTCAAGCAGAAGTGGTTTCCCTTTAGCTTAAAATCTTTTCCGAACTGAAGAGAGCAAACTATACCTTCAGGGTGGGGTCCTTCTGGTTAAGGGTCAGTCACTTGGAGCATCCGAGGCCTCTCAGCTGGTGCACCCTTTTAACCTGACTTAATGCCCTCAGATTAATAATGTTAGATCTGCCACTCTTCATATCAGTTTGCTCACTAAACTTTCTCACATAGCTTGAGGCTGTCTGATTCTAGGCGACTAACTGAATTATCTCTGGGTCCACTTGCGTTGGCATTTCAGCTGTGGATTCTGGCCCTACCTCTTCATCTCACTCAGAGTCTGATTCCACAACCTTGGAATACTTTTTTTTATCGGAGGAGTGACCCCAGTCCCTACACCAACATTGTCTGGCAGCATAACGTAAGCATTCCCATGCAGTCTTCAGCCTCTTTAATTTCACGGAAGCAGCAGATTCCTCCCCAAATTGAGATTTCTCTAGCTACTGGGAAGAAGGGATTATCTGTTTCTGTAAGGAGTCACCCCATCCTCTTCCTACTTCTATCTCATCTCTACACTAATAAGTGGCATTGTGCCAAAGGCAGTCTTCTGCCAAGAACTGAAAAACATGCATCAAGCTCCATAGCCTTTATTTCAGCTAAGTTTCTTCTCATAGTTGCAATGTTTAGCCAGTTTAGCCATGTCTATAAAAATCTTACAATCAAATCAATATATGGCCCCCATTAATTAAATAGCACATTTTTTAAAAAAAAATGTAGATGCACAAGTACTTATAAAGCCAAGGGATGAGGACCATTCTGGAAGAGGGATTTTCCTTCTCACACAATTGATATACTGGTGTCCATCCATACATTCTATTAAAATACAGAAGATTTTTCTTCTTCAGAATGATCCATTTATATACAAATCTATGCAGATTTAATCATTTGATTAGCATTGATTCAAATGGACCTGATTAATTACTTACAGCACGTTCTGTGCACATCTCCTGAGAAATAGATACACAAGTGTGTATAGGAATAATAATGCTTTGGCTGGATGAAAGTCTCTCTCTCTTCCAATATACCTAGGCACCATTCTCAAACTCAACTGATCTCAGACAAGCATATTCAAATAATTTCAATTCTGTTAGAGCGCCCTGTCCATTAGAAGTACCCAGCTGAATGCAATAGCAGCTAAAGCCGCCCCGAGGCTTCGGCGAATGGGGCGGCATAAAAAAGTTTTAATAAATACATAATAAATAATAAATAAAGCTACAGGATTTGGAAAAATGTCTCCCTCAGGCCCTCTCTTGGCAGGCACATGCCCAGGTCTCCTCTTCCTTTGGCCAGTGTCAGAGCATTTGCTCTGCATGCAGAAGGTCCAAGGCTCAATCCTACAGTGCTGCCCAGTTTTGCAGGATTAGAGCATCAGATGATGTGATCTCCTTTGCTGGAGATGCTGAAGAACAGCTGCCTGTCTGAGTGGCCAGTGCTGGATCAGAAGGACAGACAGTTTGGCTTAACACAAAATGAGTTTCCTGCCTGGTTCCATCATCACTGAGGGACTGTCTGCTTAGCCAGCATGTCCCCCACTCTGGAAAATGATGAGCAGACACTAAGGATGAACCTACCTATTGCCGGATTTGTTTGGTTTCCATATTTCCAGGCCATCTCGTAGTTTGCAGCTGCATCCTTGTACGCTTGTTCCTTCTCCATGATATATCCCATATATTCATACGCTTTGCAACAGGACTGAATGGAGAGGGGAAAAGAAGCAGTTCTACAACAACAGAACTTTAAAGTACCGGTTCTGTTAGTCCATTAAAAAAAAGCAAGTTAAAATGTGCGCCTTTTCCTGGCACTGCATGGAAATGGAAGGTCACCGCTCATCACTAGTCCCCTCACTGCTAGCCAGAAGAGGGAGCAGTGAGGGCCAGAGTCCTTGGTGGAAGAGCCAAAGGCTGTGACTATGCTAATTCCTTCCCACAGCTGCAGTCAGGAATCTGTGAGGCAGCCTCACCTCGCCAGCTTTCCATACAGTTAGTCATATTAATGAGAAGACGACTTGGGGGCTAGGAAAACATTAGCAGAAAAGATATGAGATTTTTACCCTGTTGTGCCGAAGGCACCGTTTTAATAATTCACCAGCCATGTCATATTTTGAAGACTGAATGTAAATGTCAGCAAGAAGAAGCCAACTTTTTTCAAACTCTTCCGCATCAATGGAATTCCAGTTCATTTTTGAAATCCGCTTCAACTGGTTCCTGGCTCGTGGGGTTTGTTTTAAGATCATGTACGCTGTAGCCATTCCCAAAAGTGCTGGGACATGATCCTTCTGGAAGAAATATGACAAGTGGCCCATGACAATTCAGGAGGTGAACAGAACTTGGTAAAAGAACCAGCCATCCCAAAAGACCTGTATTGTACATGGTTGATAGCAAGTAGAGCCAGATGTAGAAACCTGTACATTCAAACCTGTAAATTCAACCATGCTGTCAGGGGCCACCAGCTCCCCGAAGGAGAGAAGGTGCCACCTGTAATGAAATGAGCACACATGCGCTTTGCTAGATCTTTGAAAACCAAGTTCTCCAGGCTCAGGCAAGAATGAGGGCTACGGTTTGCTCCCATCAGCCTCTTACATGTACAGGATGGCTGTATGTGAAGCAATTCTTCCTCTCCATCATATCCAGCAAGGGGTGTGGTACAAGTGATCCGTGCACAGAAGTTCATTTTTGCAGCCTTTGGATACATGTGTATGGGCTAAATCCAACATTATGTGCACATCTGTTTAATTGTGACACTGGTGCTTCCTTTCTCTCCTCCTCTGACCCTCCCCTTACATAAACTCTCCATCCGCTCTGGATGTTTCCCTAGTCCTCCAAAGATGATTTAGAGCATGGGTCCTCAAACTACGGCCCGTGGGCCGGATCCAGCCCACCATGCCCATTTATCTGGCCCGCCTCAGAGGTTTTTGACTCCCCACATCTGTGCCTGTTGCCCATTCACCGCTGCTTCACTCGCTCGGAGATCATTTTGGACTCACTCGGAGATCTCTGAGCGAGCAAGCTGCCATCTCGCTGCACGCACCCACTGCCGCCTCATCAACCTGTGCCCACGGGCACCCCCTCCTTACTGGCCTGTGCCCGCCACCACCACCTTTCAACTGGCTCCCTGTTCAAAACATTTGAGGACCCCTGATTTAGAGGGGCTGCAGGGGCTGCATTTTGATCCATTACCACCCATTACCATTCCACTAGAACAGAAAATCATTGGGTATTACTCAATCCAACATTCAGAATTAACGCATCATTCTGTTCTAAGAATTCTGAGAAGAATCATAGTTTGTTTAATAAAATAACATTGATATGTATGGAATACAATTCTTTGCAAGTACGATATCCCAACACATGGAAGTTTCAACTGCTTGAATATTTTCAATAACCTACCTCATTAACAACAATTTCTGTAAAGGCATTTAGTGCTCGCTCAACATTTGATTTTTGTTTGGTTGCCACGAGACAGTAATTTTCCATGATGCGAAGCTGCACTTGACCTTGGGCAGTCTGAGGCTTCAATTCCTTTAGGAGCTTCTCTGCCGTTCGCACAGCCAGCTGCACCGATTCTTGCTTTTCTGTAGAACTGCTGCATACAAGAGAAAGCATCAAGGTCTTACACAAAGAGTGTCAACTCAGGCTTTCGTGGGCGTAACGAGGGAAAACAGGCTCAAAGGCATACTCTTGAAGGTCTTCCGGATAGAATTGTAACAAAAGAAGAGGAAGAATGGAAATTATTTTAAGAGTGCTGGGTGGTGGCCACTGTGTATATACCTGCTAAGTCAGAGGCATTGGCGTTCCTGAAAAACCACTGCAGTTAGAACTGGTTCCTTTGGAGAAAACAGCATTCATCACGCCAAGCGGCGCACATCACACTTTTCTGATCAACACCACGATCTAACGGTGTACCAAAGGCACTGGAACCTGAATTTGGCACTCTGCCTCTCACTGGTGGGACCCAAAAATAATTTGGAGCACCGTCCACACATCACTTAAACAAGACACTGTACCAAAATACCAGGAGTCCTAAAAGTCTCCTCATCACTCACTCTGTGTCAGCATCCAGGTGTTCGAATGCTTCGCCTCCCACTGTTTCATTGTCAGGGTTCAAGCAGATTTCGATCATATTATAAACGGCGTTCTGTCCCCAGTCATTGTCCTTTCGTGCTTTGTTAAAATGTCGAAGGGCATCATTTGGTTCACCGGTGTACCTAGACAGGGAATCAGATTTACTGCTTAACTTGCATAAAGGGAAACTGAAACAAAGGGAAAATGGTGCCTTCAAACGTGTCTCGTATTTAGTTATATCAAAACCCTCCACTATGGAAAAACAAAGAGGCTGTGTATAGAGGGCTGCCCCTTGGCAGCTGGCTGACCTCAGGTGACCCCACAGACGTTCCTGCTGCAGGCTGGGAGTGCAAAGGGATGGCATGTGGGGGAAGCCCAGTGCAGCTGCTATGAGAAAGTCAAGCGCCGCTTTGGCTAGGGCAGGGTGCCAGCTGGGAGTGGGGAGGCAGCCGGAAGGCTGCAAGGCCGGCATGTTGCAGCTACCTGGAATGGAGGCTAAGGACATGTGGCAAGAACAGACTAGAACTGTTACGCAGTTGTGTATCAATAAAGGAAGAACTGACATCACTGTTACCCTTATAGTCCACTTTTTTGCCCCTTGAAAGGAACCGAAGGTGGCTTCCATCCTCCTCTTCCTCCTCTCTATTTTGTCCTCACAACAACCACCCTGTGAGGTAGGTTAGGCTGAGAGCCAACGACTGCCCCAACGAGCTTCATGGCCAAGTGAGGACCAGAACCTGAATCTCTCACAATGCAGTCCAAATACTCTAGCCATTACACCGTGCTGCCTTTTTTGCACCCTATTTGGCAAATCAAGCAGTTCAACATAAAACCAGAAGATATAACAATGCAACATGCATTTCTTGCACAAAGACAGGACAATGTCAATTCCAACATTTTTTTCAAACAACTAATGTTTCGTAGGTTTGCAGCAATTTCACTACTCAAGATCACATTATCCCAACCACCGATTCTCAGAGAGAGATACAGATCTAGCAAGTTTGCCAACCCCTCCTATAACCACCGTATTGCTGTCTTGTGCTTTGTATACATCCAATCAGCACTGGGCCTGAGGCACACCACTGCTCCCCCCATAGCCTTGATCTTCCAACAATACACATCACTCTCCTGTTTGTATTAGCCCAGCAGCAATTAGCCCAGCAGCACAGGGAGCATGCTGGCATAGTGCCAGCGCCAAAAGGATGTTGAAATGTGTTACATACCATGTACTAAGCAGGTCTCTTTACAGCTGTGCTCTCTGACACTTAGAATGTGGATCCCAGGAGAGGGAAGGAGAAACGAAGGACAAGCCACAGGTGGAGGATCAATGGAACTGAGGTAGCCAGACAGCTGGACGTGAAAAGGGAGAGTGTCTAAAGCTGGGGAAATTTCTCAGCCAGGGAGACAAGAGGCAGCTGGAAGGTCCAGGGGGCCAAGAAGCAAGCTGTTGTGGAAGAATGAGTGGCTGTGGGCCAGGGATGCTCAGGTAGGGGGCCGAACAAAGAAAATCAGTACCTGGGATTCACAGACCAAGTAGCAGGGACTAGGCATTAACTCTGGTGCTGACATGTCCAGTGAATGCAACATATCTGTTTGCTCAACTGATCTTTCAGGAAAGTAAGATGAGGCAAGTATTCTGACTTGCACCATCTCAGCAACAGTCACACCTACCAAAGATACAGTCCTTTGCAATAATGGAAACCTGGATCAAGTTTTGTCCTGGGAGAATGTTTCTCAGCCATTGCAAGGAATCTTGGAACTTCCTCTAGTTTTCCAGCTCTTCTTAAAAGATCAATCAAACGTGACAGTGTTGCATAATTATCTGTCAATGTAAGAATTCTGTGCTTTAAAGAATTCTGGGCAGCTTTTAAAAATTTTTAGACATGCAACAGCAGCAAACATAACCATACAAGGATGCTAATAAATCCAACAGTGCAGACCAGGGGTCCTCAAACTTTTTCAATAGGGGGCCAGTTGAAAGGCGGCGGCTACACGCGCGGGCCGGTGAGGGGAGGTGCCTGGGTGCGCGGGCCGGTGAGGCAGCGTCGGGTGCGCGTGAGGTGGTGTTGGGCGCGCGTGGCGGCAACTCGCTTGCTTGGAGATCTCCCAGCAAGTTTGCGTTCAAAACCATCTCCGAGCAGGCAAGCAACTAGCGAGCGCGCATGCATGGGGGAGGCGGGCGGTGGTGGCTTGCTCACCCAAAGATGATTTTGAAGTCGCTGGGAGGTCCCCAATGAGTCCAAAACCATCTCCGAGTGAGCAAGCGGCACGCAGACAGCGGCGTGGGCCGGATGAAAGGGCATGACAGGCCGGATCCATCCCGCGGGCCGTAGTTTGAGGACTCATGGTATAGACCAGGGGTTGGCAACCCACAGCTCCAGAGCCGCATGTGGCTCTTGACTGCCTCTGCTGCGGCTCCGTCGCTCACGGCACAGCCGCCGCCGATCCCCGGCCCGTGCCGGCACAGCGTTTGGATAAATCGAAGAAAAGAAAAGTTCCTGAAGAAAACCAAACGTTTAATGATACGTGGGTAGATTCATTTGCTTTTACTGCTGACGAACTTATGGGGTTTGCTGTTTAATGCATGCAGCCCTTTAGCACTGACTTTGACTCTTCAGGAAGCTGTTCTCCTATTCAAAATATATGAAAGGAGTCCTACTAGTTTATAATGTAAACTAGTTTATAATGTAAACTATGTAGTGACTAAACAAGAGCTGCAGCTAAATCATAATGAAGATATACATAGCATTAAGGTAAAAAATGATATATGCAGTGTTATCTTCATTTTAGATGGCAAAAGGGTTTTGCAGCTCCCGGTGTTTTCTTTTGTGTGGGAAACGGGTCCAAATGGCTCTTTGAGTGTTAAAGGTTGCCGACCCCTGGTATAGACGGTTAAAATCACACAATTCCACCATTGCATGAAGAGAAGGAGGGGTCACCATGCTGGCCCCATCCATTTGGTCGCATTCCCACTGCCCTTTGCTTGTGGCAGGAGATCTCAAGTGGGGAGACGGGCTTCTCATGTGCTTTAGAGGCCTGCCTGGAGGAGATGCACTGGAGCAGAAGAGGCGAGGGAGCCGGTCAGCCTTCCTCCCTCATATACCCACACGAGCACCTCTGATCTGTATTTTGTATCATATTCATTTTATATAGCATGGAAATAGTTTATGTATTCTATAACACACACACACACACACACACAGACACTCTTTATGAGATGTAGTCTCGGAATCATGCTCAGAAAGATGGCTGTCTTACCTCTTTCTATATATTTATTTATGCCACTATTATGCCACCCATCAGTAAAGTCCTGCGGGAAGTTTATAAAAATTTCTTTATTTTCTAAGTTTAGGGGATAGATTGCATTTTTTCAGGCACACTTTTGTGTGATGCTTCTTTATAAGGAAAACGGAAATATTTTTTTTGGAAAGAAAATATTGGATGCTTAAGATTTGTATTTATTAATATGTTTCTTTAGCACATTGATTTTTCTAGCAAGAGCAACGAAAAGATCCAAGGCTCACCAGGGTTGCGATCCAAGAGCTGCTGGAAATGAAAGACTGCTTGTTCATAGTCCTGCTTCCTGAACATAAGGTCAGCCATCATCTGCAGGTGAAAAAAAGCAGCGGATGAGCTAAATAGAAAGCATGGCAAGACCTTTTCCGCAATGGTTTAGCCATGTTTTCAATGGCCATTCCGGGTAGTGAATCAATCACTGGATAAATTCCTTGTCAAATGTCTTCTGCTGGGGGCCTTTGAAGGTAGAGAGAAGTGCTAACAGGATGCATCCCTGCATGGGATGTTGCAGGAGTGTAACTCACCATTGCAGCTGTGGCATTGTCCGGATCATTCCTCAGCAAGAGGGCGCACTGACGCTGGCAGGTGTCCACATCATCGTGTGCGAGGTACAAGCGTGCAAGTTCCAGCATCACCTACGGATTAAAAGACAGAGGTCTGTGCCCTCATCAACAGTTGCTCATGGTTTAGGTCTGTGACAAGTATCCCAACAGCCGGGCTTAGCCCAGTCAGGGAGAAAATGGTTAATCTCGGTGGGCTCAGCTGACCTTGTGGTCTGTCTCACAATGAACAAGCGCTTCCTTGTAAAATTTAATTGCTTTCTCATAGTTCTGCTGGGCTGCGGAATGCTTTGCTATCTCTGCACATATCTCAGCTGCCAGTCGCTTCTGCCCGGGAACAGCGTCTGGCTGCTCCAGCTGAATCCGTTTCAGCACCTTGGTCTGCAAGTCTCGAGCCTGGTGGGGGAAATGCAAAGAAAATGCTTTACCCAAGGAAATCGTATGTGAAGGAGCTGGGAGAGGACCTGCACCAAGTTGTGCATTTTAAGAAGACTTATTTCTGTTGAGTCAAGATACTTGTAGAATATGTCCTTTTTGTCTTGATTTATGCAATGTAAGAAGCTTCTAATATGGAGTCTGCCTAACTCCGTATGTCCACACCAAGGGAAGGTAATCCAGTCTCCAACCCCCATAATTCCTAACCATTGAACATACTGCTGGGGCTTATGAGCACTGAAGTCCCAAACATTTGGATGGCACTAGATGGCCTACCATGACTGGCAGTATCTCTTCAGGATTTCCACCCAAAGTCCTTCCCACATCTGGCTGGCCTAAGCATGCCACCCTGGCCTATTTGTCTGCAAAGCGCCCTCTACCATTCAGCTATAGTGTCTTCTAGGAGTCTGTAATGAAAGGCTGAGTTAACTCTTGAGGTGGACTAATGGGGGCAAACGGAATGACAGTGATTCCCTGTTGCCTAACCTTTCTTGACGGCCTGGGCAGTCAAAGGTCTGTAATGGAGAGATACCATGACTACGGTCACAGAGGGCAGTGGTTGTTTGCAGGATTGCATGGGGGGTCCCCACGCACGCAATTCATAAGCCTTCTTACCAGATTAATCGTTCTGTCAATGCCAATGGTGCAACTGATCATTTTAAATATTATCTTTTCTACTGCCGTCACTCTTCTACCACCAAAAATGCTGAAGTGTCAATATTTTATTATTTATCTAGTGCCATATATGTCCATGGCACCTTCTGAAGAACAGGAGAGAGAAGCCACAACCCTCTGGGGTTAACGACTTAAAGAAGACACAGAGAGACAAGAGAAAATGGGGAGGAAAATGGAGGCAAGGGTAGGCAGGTGAAGGATACGTGATTATGTCTGTTCCCTGAACTCTGGCTTACTTGATATGTCTTTACCTGCTGTAATGAAACAACAGCATCTTCGGTCCTCTCCATTTTGCTGTACGCCTTTGCAAGGAGCACCTGGTAACGGGTATCTTCCATCAGAGCAGACAAATCGTTTCCTGCAAAAACAGGAAGAGGTGCGATGTGATACAGAGCAACAGGGATGAGGCGGTGGGTTGTCAAGGACGGGAGAAGAAGCAAGGCCACTGATACATGGCCGTGCATGCAAGTGTTAGGGGAAGATATGCTACAGTCCAACTGAAAGCAATTAACTTAATTTGATCTGATCTTATCAAAAAGAAGGTGATGGAAGCATTGCATTCTCTCGCCTTCTTTTTATCAGCGATGTTTAGCTGGATCATTTAGGATCAAAACAGTATGGAGCCAAGGAGGATTTAATGGGCAGTATAGAAGAGTGGTCTGATTTCTTTCTCCTCTTCAAAATGTACAAGCTGGGCAGGATAGCAGCCTATGATAATCAGACTCAAAGAGACATTCAACAAACAATGAATGAAAAGTAAATAGTCTACATAAATTTTTGTTAAACCATTTTAAAAGGCCTTTCCAGTTATGACAGTCATCAAAACTTAAAAGACCAGATCCAACCTGCATTTCTAGCTCTATACAGTGGTCTGCAATTCTAGGTCTCCTACAACTCAGGCTGCCTGAGGCTTGCATTTGCTCAGGCAGCATTGACTGGTATTGAATTTGTCTTTGTTTAATCCTGTGCATGGAAAGAAAATGCAGCAGAAGGAGACTTAGAAAGAGAAATGGAAGCTGAGATTGTTACACTGACATTATTACTGGGATGTATCCCAAGTTCCCGTAAATAAAATCTCAAGACCCGATGGGTGGAGTTCCACTTCAAGAGCAATGTTCCTGATGCCAACTAAGAGAGAGGCAAAACTGATTTTCACCATTTCTCCTTCCCCTGCAGTCTGAAATCTGCTCAGGAAGGCTGGGGGGACCCCCCACCCCGCATGGCACACAGCAGAGTTGGAGGGGAAGGCACCCAAAAACCGCCTTACCCAGTACTCTGTCACAACCTCTGAACACACGTGGTGAGTTTATCATTTTCAAATTGGAGCAAATATGATGAATCCATACCAGGTTCATGATCTAAAATTTGCCGGAGGACTTTTTCTGCTTTTTCATATTGGTTTAATTTCAGTAACAGCTCAGCCAGGTCATAACAGAGGAAGTTCTGCTGTCCAGTTTTCAGAGCAGCCTCATAATAATTGATTGCCTTAAAAAAACAATCAGAAAACCTCCACTTTATCTGAAGTGTTATATTTGATGTTGCCAAAGCACTTACAGAAGATAAAAAAGAAAAAGTACTTGATTCACAAAGAGAAAATAATGTTTGCAAATGCTAAGACACCTTAACTATTCCATGAATAGCTATCTCTTATACAGGTTAATAGTTTAAAAGTATTAATCGAAGAATTAGTGTGTTTCTGTTACATCCAAAGTAGCATTTGTTGCGATAATAGTTAAAGGATTTTAATAAACATTCTACCGGGGTGGACAGCAGGTAGATCAGAATCTATTGGCAGATCTCTGGTTGGTCTGATATTGATCGGCAAAGGCTTCTGATTCCCAATTGTCTAATAATTGCAACCATTGAAAAGCATTAATCTAAAGTAGGTTACTGAAACAGAACAGTTCAGGGAAAGCAGGAGTGGGTTTTTGTGTACAAGGACCTATGGGCTTGCTTCTGGTCCGATCATCAACTCCTAGGCTGGCATATGCTCAGAGGCCCTCAGTTCTGATTTTTTTATGTCCACCTGCCTAAGCTACTGATTTGGCATCTTGCTCCAGCCCAGGGTCCTCAGGAGTCTAATAATAGTAATAATAATAATAATAATAATTAATAATAATAATAATAATAATAATAATAAACCAAATGGCGTTGCAGCACTACCATTTGTGATGTTGTGCTACCACAAAGCAATGGGAGTGCAATGCCATTAGGGTTTGCAAGGGCAAAAGGAAAGAAGTGCTTTTTTAATCACGCATATGTATTTCACACGCAGCGTGGTAGCGTAGATTAACTTTTTCGGGAAGTGTCACGAAAGTGATCATATCCACAGGCACGCTAGGAAGTGAATGGGTGAAATACAAGCCATTCATTCCGGGAAACCAGCTTTCTTCAACCTGCCGCTCTCCAGAGTGTGGATGACATGGAAACGTAGTGAGTCAATAGGGGCATCTCTGGCCTTCTAGTCTGAACCCTGGCTCCAGCCGGCTCCGCTCATGTAATATCCATCTCCAATCATCCTCGAGCAACACATGCAACCCTGGTTGGAGAGGACAGGAGTTGTGATCCAGGCCATCTGGGGGGAACCAGCAGGTTGGGAAAGGCCGACAGAAAGTCTTCATAACATACCTTGGAATAGTGGTGAGTCTTGACTAGGGCATTCCCAATTTTACGAGCCAACGCTCCATCTCTAGGATTCTTCTTCAACGCCTGTTCATAAACTTCTATGGCTTCTTCTGGCTAGAACATCAGCAGGTAAAATCAAAGACTCCTTAAGCATTTTATATATATATATATTAATGAATATATTAATGAAACGTAATACCAGACTGCACTTGGAAGACCTTGAATCTACTCTATGCAAATTTATTAGCCCTGAAAACAGGTAATTGCAGCAATGGTTTAACAAATGGTCACCAAACTCAGCTGATCAATCACCTTCAGGGAGGGAGTCAAACTGAAACTCAAAAAAAAGTGGGAGGAAGAAAACATTATTTTTTCCTGAACTTCGAACATTACCTAGAAGTGTTTGTCTAACCCAAACTGGAACAAAACTGGGGGTGGTGGCAGGGAATCAGCTTAACCCTGCAGAAGATGCATTCAGCATCAAGTATGGTTATGCTCACTGGTTTCATCAGAGTGAGCTCCTGTGCCCCTATGCTGGGTTTGATGGACAGGCTTTCCCTAGACTGAATTGCAGGGCTGCCTCTTCCCTGTGTCTGAGATTTGGACAACAAACCAGCCACAACATGGCAAGGAGGGACATGCATCTGAGGTGATACAGCTACGCAAGGCAGGTGACACCAGATCGATGGTGGTGTCTATCGCTTGGTCTTTACATATACGAGAGAAGACACATGTAAACACAGAAGAAGTAGAATATGTCTGAAAGCAAGAATTAACGAGCGCTTACGTCCGTATATGCCCGACCGCCCTTTGAGATCTGCGGGAGAGTCCCTTCTCCGGGAACCCTCCATGAAAGAAATTAGGAGAGTAAGTACTCGGAGGAGGGCTTTCTCTGCGGTGGCGCCCAACCTATGGCACTCACTCCCCAAAGAGGTCCGCCTGGCACCGTCGTTACTGGTTTTTCGGCGCCAGGTAAAGACCTTTTG